>NW_020798720.1:267586-468029 GCF_003344945.1 Aspergillus welwitschiae
GGGGGGGGGGGGGGGAGAGAGAGAGAGAGAGGAGATGGTAGTGGGGAAGATGGGAGAGAAAGGAGAGAATGCGAGCTGAGAAGGCCTGGAGGATCAAGTGAGCAGCAACTACCGGTCACTTAACACGGCAGCGCCGTTAGTCCTCCACATCATCTCTGAATCCACTTCCTTCTTATCCTATTTTTTTCCTAGAAATGAAGTCGAGCGACGACGCACTCTGAGGCTGTAGAGGCAATGGAGAGCATAATTCCAAGCCTGCACGTGTCACAATCGCACGGGAATCGTGAGTGGTGGGGCTCAACGCTTTCGCGGCACACAATATGATCTGGTCGCGCCCGATCGGGCCGACCCGACTTGGCCCCGTCAAATCTGGCCTCGGCATTCGGCCGCTTCTTCTGTCGTATGCCGTTGCAATGAGCCCGCGACCTTGTTGCTGTTCACCCAATGAGTGTTTTTTAAGAATTCGAGTCTCGGCACTCCCGATCAGCTGGCTCCTTAGAGAAAGATTGGGGTGGACATCCCTCCCGCTTTCAGGGGTGTGATTACCTCATCTTTCGGACCAGGGAAAACGAAGAGTACAAGGCCTACGAGGCTATGCATAGGAATCATCTCTTTATCATGGACAGAGAGAAAGTGAAGCACGCCTTAAAGAAGTTCGGCTAAGTCGCCTCCGGGTATTGCTCTGGGTTAAAGAGCTACTTGCAATGTACCTGAAACTTAGCCCCTGATGGAAAGGATTTTCACGTGGCAAATATATACCTCTGGCTACTGGGTTGCACCCCGACTGTGCGAATCGAGAGCGTGGAAGGTCTGCCTTCATGGGATGCTTTCACTTTCTACTTTATGATATCAGAACACCTGGGATCTTGAATGAAGACACCGATGGCAGGCTGTCTACTGATGTCTTATCTCGTGCAGAGAAGCGGGTCCTGATGTGTTTGACAGCAGGGGAGGGGGGTATTGACAGACACCACACAAGCTGGGGTTGTCCACCTATTTCTACGGTGGCGGCTAGGACGCACATGTTGACGCACCCAGTCCTGGACAAGGTCTATTTTAGCAAGGAAAAAGGGAAACCGATCCGGGAGAAAAGGCTCATAGGTAATGGTTCATGTGTCCTCGTGAAGCGGTATACACTTGTGATTCCACGACTCTAGTATCCCCTAAGCGTCGGACTTTGTCCAATTACAACAAAAGTATAATCAAGCATGATCTATATGAATGGAAAGAATGGAACGTAATCGTTATTTCATATTGGTGGTCATAATGGTCTTGGAGCTTGATAATGACAGCTGTGTACCATGTTAGAATAATCAATTCACGGGAGCAGTGTCAATTTCATAGCTCATGGTAGACTCAAAGCTCGTAAACTATCTTGTACGCTGAGATCTTCCCGTCTCTGTACTCCTGAAATCCGTCCGCCACCGCATCTAATCCTTTGAGTAATTTCGGCGTATTTGGTTTCAAGCTGCCTTTCTCCAACCATCCGGGTAGCTTTTCGAACAACTCGCTGGTGAGCTCGTGGTCATCCTTCGAGGCCTAGACGTTCACAAAAATTATCAGTGAGGTTTGTTCCACAAGGATATCATCGGTGTGGGAAATATCATATGATGGTGGGGATACGCACAGGCCACTTAAACTCTCCATAGCTGTGATCTTTGAGGAAAGCAGTCCAAACCAACACATCCGTGACGCGCGTGCCCGGGACAACGTTCTTCGTATTAGCCTTTCCAGGACGCACAGTGCAGAGATTTCCAAGCCCGGGATGAAGTGCGCGTGAAGCAGTAGCAGACGAAGTCGCGTTGCCGATAGTGTCGAAGACATGGCGTAGACCCGGCGCCAGTCCCCGGATCTGTTCAGCAACATCCTTGTCTTTGTAGTCAAAGGCATACTTGGCGCCAGAGGCGCATACCAGATTGAAGTGCTTTGGGCTGCATGTCGTCACTACTTCGAAGCCGCAGAGAGAGGCGAGTTGGATGGTATATAAACCGACGCTTGCTGTGATCGGTCAGTATCGTATTTTGGCTTAGTGGATTGATAGTGAGTTCTTACAGCTACCACCCCACACCAGAACTCTAGTCCCCTTAGCCTGGTTGCGGTTGAGCGCAAGGCAGCCTTTGGAAAAGAGAGCTAGCCAGGCTGTAGCTGCGGCGAGAGGAATAGTGCTGGCTTCTGCGCGCGAGATGTCGATGTTGGTTGGTAGTTTGAATGAGATCCGCTCGTCTGCTAGGCAGTACTGGCTGTATGCGCCGAGGCCTTTCACCTCTCCTAGATATTGAGGGATATCTCAGTCTGTGGTGTCCAGTACGGTCTGAGTGAATACAATGACGACTTACCTCCCCAGACCAAGCCAGCAACGATATCACCTTTGGATAGACGCGCAACATCGCTACCTAGCTCAATAACCTCACCGACAAAGTCGCATCCCAGAACAGCTCCATCACCAAAGGCGTTACTGTCAAAGGATTGCACTATAGCGTGTAAGCGGGGCTGGTTGCAGGGCAGGTAGGACGAGATTAGGCGCTAAACTTACCATCGGTCGGGTTTTGTGCGGCATGCGACAATTTTACCAGCACTTGATTCGAGGCTGGAGAGGGTCGGGGGATCTCTTCTTTGGACAGCTTTGGGTGTTGTTGGCCATCCGTCACGCGGACGACCAGCGCTGTCATGTTTGGCGGGGTTCCCATCGTGGTAAGGATTGGTCGGGATTCTTGGCTAGTTCGAGTGTTAACCGATGGTAGAGTTCTTGTCATACAACTGTAAGGGCGCTATAATACAGTACTTTCGGACAACAGCTATTTGGAGGTATTTATAGAGGAACTTATAGAGGAGAACGAGATACTTGGTGAATGGACTGACAGGCAACGTGATTGATAAGCGCGCTAAAAGTGAAGCACATGCGGGGAACGGGGATCCCCGCCTCATGAGTTCCCGCCTGCCATTTCCCGATATACATTCCCGAATATTCGCAGCTTCCCTGGGGATATTGCAGCTGCTCAATCTCAAATAATATATGCGTCATGTATACTGCAATACTCAATCCTTTCATTGCATCAACGGCTGCAGGTAACCCAAGACACATTCCTGCACTCCCAACGAGTTGTGCGCCACTCCATCCACCACGTCCAGCCGAGCCTCAATGCCATCTGCCTGCCAACTGCTCTGCAATTGCTGGAGCGTCTGCGATCGTCCCTGATCCATCATCACCACCTCTCGCTTTCCCGTATTCACCGTCCCGCTGTCCTGCCCAGAAGCCTTTTCCGCAGCCATCCGTTGCGCCATCATTTTCTTTGCCCACTCCCAGAACTCCCGCCCCCCATGGACCTTCACATCTTCACTTCCAATGACTAGCTGGATTTGCACATTTTTGACAAGATCCTTATTCACTCCCTTGCCAAATATCTCCTGAATATTAGCTATCCCGCTCGGCCAGGCCAGTTGCTCATCAAGCATCGTAACCTTTCCCGGCGCACCGACACTCACGGCTGCTAATCGCTCCGGGTGCACGTAGAGAAACCGATGCGCAAATTGCCCTCCCCCGGAAAACCCCGCCAAGAAAACCTTCTCGGTGTCGATTCCAGGCCAGACTGTAGATACTTCACCTAGGATTGCCAGAAGCGCACGATCAGAGCGCAGTGTCGCTGAGCGCAGCACCTTGTATGAGTCGAGATCATTGGGTCCGTCGATGTTGGCGGGGAAAAGTGGCGCAAGGATAGCACAGGGCGTGGATTCGGCAAAGGAAACCAGCTCGGTTCGCATCGAAATATTGCGGCTGGTGCCATGGATGTTCACCAGCAGTGGAAGCTTGGCTTTGTCGTAAGGGCTTGGTTGGGGAGAGGTGCGGCTGGGGTCCGGATTGTAATGGGTGGGAGGAATGTACAGGGTGTAAGACACGCGCGGTTCAGCTGCCAAAGTACGCTGGGGGATATGTCCGACGAGAAACGCGGATTTGAGAAACTGGGGCGGTACTTCCGCGGTGGTGAGAGGCACATTCATGGTCGCGTTGTTCAGTTGTAAATCTTCACTCTAGTTAATCGTCGTCGAAACGGGTGCATGCGATACTACACGTACTATATAATCTGACGGTCGGAAAGTACGGGATGCCGATATGCCGATGGTAATTGTTGAGCCGTAAGCGCTAAAGGCAGAGCTTATTCTCCAAGATTTCGATACAGCGGTCTGATATGATTAAGGCGTACGATGGATAGGATCTTTCAGCCAGTTGCAACCGGTAACAAAGTTATAGTCACGGCGTTCAACGTTGGGAGTCTATCCCGGGCCGTAAGCCGCATGCCCGATCTTAAGTGGTTGCGGGGACATGCGGAGAGCGAGTGGATCCCACAGAAATTGCTCCACGCAAAAGTGTTGAGAACATTCCTTTGTGGCTGAAGTTGACATATCATTCGGTAAACGAGTCGGTAGGATGGATATCGGAATCAGGAAAATTATGGCGGAAGCTGTTGCTCAGATCTCAGCATTCCGACTACCTGCTCTTTCCATACGCTGAAGTTTTATATCGTCCCTAAAGTCGCTAACAGTACCGTCCAAGGGTCAGCATGTGCTTGGGAGAATTAAAGAAGAGCCTAGCATGGCACTAGTACTCTGAAAAAAGGCTTAGGTATCTCGACTGCATCATGAATTTATCACGGTGTTTGTGCTCCAAGGGGAGGGCTGTGAGTGCTTTCATATCCTGTAATGCAGATAGTATCCACAAGCTTGGTCGCAGGATTTTCGGCCGGACAGTCTGTGGACCCTCGTATAATCGCCTCGTTTTCTATGATTAGGTAGTGTAATCCTTAATTTCATCGGTTTGTTAGAGCTTATATACCAACATTCATGAGACGCAAAGTGGAAAGGCTTTTGAGAACCGTAGAAGATGTTGATGGAAGTTGGTTGATGGTGAATCACCTGATCACCAGCTGACTGAGTCACGAGGGCGACGATGACTTGACTCTCTTTCCTCCACCCTTCATCTTAACTGTCTACACCTGCCGAGTCAATGACAGTTCATCGTTCAATGCCACAAATCGATGCTTCATACACCACCGCCGTCCTCAGTGTGAACCGGCTTCAATGACTGGAGTGCGATGACTCGAATAATTGGGCTATCTCGAAGGGGTGTCCTTTGGTCTACTGAGTCGCTTGTGAGAGACCGATTCCCTAGCAACAAGCCGTATTAATTAGACCGGGGTGAGTCTCCTGCTCAGAGAACCAAGCAATGACTGATGAAAAGCGTATGCACTTTGAATTAGTTGCAGCCTAAATCGTGAGAGGATGCTGTGCTAGCCGGAAACGTGCAGCCGTTCTCATGGTTCCCCGCAATCTATGGAGTGCACCGGAGGAAGATACCACTTTTCGGCTAGCGGTTTTTCTGCTTCTCTCAAGACTGCGTATACTTCATCTCCTATGTTGCCCCTTTAATTGGGAACCTTGAATGGAAAGACAAAGCACATTATAGCGCCATTAACAGCTAGCAGAAGCTTACGATCTATTAAAGGAAGCAGATTATGTGCTACTCAGTCTTTCGGCGCTGCCTATGACGGACTAAATTAGCGTGGGTAGAGCATGTCTTGGATTATTTTGGGATTCCACGGTTAGCGATTCCTTGTGAGACATGAGAAATGAACCGATTTCATGGCTGAGACAAGCTTTAGCCAAGCTTTAGGACGGCTGTCGGCATCGCATCCGGATTTCTAGATTTGACGAATTATGAATCATGAAACACTGACAGGGGGTGACGAAGAGTCAAAGACGAGGACATATTGGGCAAGGTATGCTTAGTTACACCCAATGAGATCTTTGGCCCACTATGGTGAATGACTGCTTAATTACATTATCCGGCTGCGTATTCTGCCAGGGTCATCTCGCTAACGGCGAGACCAGGTTCGGGTAGGAACTTTAGAACATCAGAAAGCCAGGCACATCTTCTGACCAGCCGATCACCGGGTGAGACATGGATAAATACTGGACAGTCATCGCCAATGAAGGTGGACAACCAGACCCACCGTGGAAAAATTTAACCCGTTCGGAATAGCGGCTGTTTTCGGCAGTAAATATTTCCCCAGGAAGCGCGCAACTCAACTTCGGCGCCCCGTTGATCTACGCAGGACCGAGACGAACAATCTGCCAAATGACACGGCGCAGCAGCTTTATGCTATATCTGTCCATCTGCTACGCCGCCGTTCATAATTTAATACCGATCACTGCTTTGTGATAACAAATGTCGGAGGACGCGCAATGCCCCTGAGGTAGCGCTGGTTAGTCTGTACTAGCGGAAGCACTAGCAAAGCTTGACCCAACAATGGCGCACGAGAATCCTGCTGCCTAGCTCGGATTGGTCGCCCTCAGCAGGCGTGAAACAATATTCCCGGCATGAAGACCTGCCATTCGTGCAGATTCGATCCAATTACTCTGACGTACGATCACCGGGGAAGACCATAATGAAGTGCAGATTGTCCCTGCGTAGCGGATATGGAGGGCTACAGCTCGCTTATCATGATTCATGAATCCACCCGGTGACCTGACCCAGATATGACCCGTTCCAACCATGGCATCGCCGAGTGCCATAAACATGTTATCTTCAGCGGGCCTCTCCAAGACATTTAGTGTGCCCATGTGGTGATTCCACTCGTCATTGCCACTATTCACCAATACTTTTTGGGTTAGCTGGTCCCCCCATTTCTTGAATTTGCTATGCGATTATCCAATTTCAATACGGAGATGCATAAGCGATATCTCCGGTCTTTCGGTCTGCAATCGTTTGGCTGTCGCCTTGTCCCACACATTCCCCTTTTTGACCCTACCGGTCGCTTCGGGGAATCAACGGGATGCGGGATTTTCCCTCGATATAATGCTGAACCTGCCGTCCCTTTGCTACTGAAACTGCGCTGTTGTTTCATATTTCTACTGTAACCAGCCCATTCTCCAGGCAGTCCTCTTTGGCTGTCCTCTGCCACACCCCTCGGCTGCGGCATAGCATTCTCGTTCGGACCCAACATGCGCCACATTCCGGCATGGTTCGTGGCCTGTCTGGCTGCGGCCACCGCCTCGGCCTCTGCCCCGACTTGCAGCACCGACAGCAAGTGTCCGGAAGAGTATCCGTGCTGCTACAGTAAGCACACCATGCCTCGTAATTCGCACATGTTCTGACATATCATCTTCAAGGCGGACAATGTGGTGTAGGAACCTACTGCCTGGGAGGTTGCAACCCTCTTGAATCGTACTCGCTCGACAGCTGCACGCCCGAGCCAATCTGCAAGAATCAGACCTACACGTTTACGAACATGGACAATGCGGTCCTGTACGACCACTACCTTGGTAACGCCTCCGAATACGATTGGGTGTACAGCGGCTACCCCAAGATCAAGAATGAAAGTCTGTGGTTGACGATGCCCAACGGCACGACGGGCAGTCTGTACTCCCTCAATCATTACATCTGGTACGGCAAGATCTCGGCCAAGATCAAGAGCAGCCGGACGCAGGGTGTTGTGACGGGTTTCATTCTGATGTCGGATGATTTTGATGAGATAGACCTTGAATGGGTTGGATACAATCTTTCGAGCGCGCAGACAAACTTTTACTTCCAGGGCGTGGAGAACTGTATGTTCCGCAGATCAGTTTTATGCACCTAAACTAACAATTCTAGATACCAATGAGGTCAATGCCGCCGTGTCTACCGGCAACACCTTTGACGAATGGCATACCTACACGATCGACTGGAAGCCCGATGTGCTGGAGTGGCTCATCGATGGCACTGTGATGCGCACCCTGACCAAGAACTCTACCTACAACTCCACCTCGGGTATCTACCAATACCCGCAGACTCCATCCCGGCTGGAGATGTCTATCTGGCCCGGTGGCTCGGAAGCCGAGGGACAGGGTACTATTGAATGGGCCGGCGGTCTCATCGACTGGGACAGCACGGATATCAAGGAGTACGGCTACTTCTATGCGCAATACAAGGACATCACGGTCGAGTGCTACCCTGCCCCGTCTGGCACCATCGACAAAGGTGACACATCCTACGTGTACACGAGCGACAGCGGTCTCTCGGACACCATTGAACTTTCCGGCAACAGCACCGTGCTTTACAACCTGCAGGATACTGGCTTGAACATGACGGCTGGCACCAAGATGTCTGATTCTGCCACGGCCTCGGGATCCAGCTCTGGAGCCAGTAGCACCGGCAGCAGCAGCAGCAGCAGCAGCAGCAGCAGCAAGAAGGAGAGTGCGGCATCCGGCTATGGTGAGCGCGTGATGGAGGGATCGGTGCTTGCGGCCGTTGGTGCCGTGGTTGCACTGGGTCTTTTTTAGATAGGGGGGCTACACGGTTTCTAGTGGGAACGTGGCACGCGAGATGCTTGATGTGGTATATATTCTCTTCGGATCAATATTTCAAACATGTATTACCAAGTGTACTTAATCATAATACTTACAGACTACAGAGTGTAGATGTACATAAAACACTCACACTTGAACATAGGATTGCAACTGCATTTACTCTACCAAGACTCGAATTCTCGAGAGACTAGCAACCTACTACACCATATTTCTTAAAACAGACACCGTCACACCCCGCCTTTTCCCACTTCCCAGGTTGAAGATAAAAGTTTCTACAATTCAGCAGGCACCCCCGTACAAGCAAGACACAAGTTCCGCACCAGCCCAATCCCCAAAATAGCACACAGCAACATCCTCCAACTCGACCTATCACCACTCTCCATCCACGCGTCTTCTAGCCCACAAAACCACTCACGCATCCCCATCCTCATCCTCATGCCCATCACCATCACCACAATCACACTCAGCACAACAACAACACCACCCACCCACATCCACAACCGCCCCTTACTCATCCTTATATCTCCCCTCTTCATCCTCCTCACCCACTCCTCCACCACCCCAACAACAACCCCACTCCCCCCAAGCACAACCGGCACCCCACTCCCGGGATGCGTACTGGCCCCGACAAAAAACAATCCCCCGATACTCTCATGCTGAATCCTCGGCCTAAAGCACAACACATTGAAAAATGAATGCGAAAGACCTAATATCGCCCCGCGATCCAGATTGTATTTCTCTTTCCAGGTGAGTGGGGTCTCGATCCTCTCGCACACGATGTGTGATTCGATGGAGTTGCCTGTGCGGTCATGGATAGTGCTGAGGATGAGGGAGCGGATGGTCTGGGTTGTTTCGTGCCAGTAGGCGGTTATGTTGTGGGGGTTTAGGGGGGATGTTGGTGATGAGGAGGAGGACGAGGAGGAAGGTGATGGGGATAAGAGGTGGGGGACTGGGACTAGGACTACTATTGCATCTGTGTTTGGGGGTGAGGCTGAGGGGTCAATTCTGCTGGGGATGTGCAGGTAGAATGAGGGATGGTCTGGGATTTGGTGTTTTTTGAAGATGGTGTCGAAGCTGGATTTGTATGTTGTTGAATCTGGGAGGAATATGTTGTGGGATTGGAGGTTGGGGAGGGTGGTGTCTAGTCCCCAGTAGAAGGAGATGCTGCTGCAGGAGGTAGGCTTGTTTTGTAGGGATTTGCTGTAGGTGGTTTTGGGGAGGAGGTTGTTGTATGCGTAGGTTAGGTCCGCGTTGACGATTACTATATCTGCTGAGAGGGTTTCTCCGGTGGAGAGTCGCACGCCCGTTATGTGTTGATGGTCGTCGCTGAGCTCGATGGAGGTTACGGGGGTGTTGAGGATGTAGGTGGTGCCGTGGCGGATGCTCATTTTGACGAGGGCGTCGAGGATCTATGTATGTCAGTACAGTCGTGGATAGTATGAACAGGGGAGAAGAGGGAAGGGATGTACAGTTCTGAATCCACCGACAGGATACCATATCCCATCTGTCATCTCGGTATACTGTAGCAAGGAGTATGTCGCTGGAGCATCAAACGGGCTCATACCAAGGTACATACTGGCGAATGTAAATGCCTGGCGGAGTTTGTCGGAGCGGAAGTACCGACTCGCACGGGTATATATGCTTTCGAAGACGTGGAGTCTGGGTAAGGCGAAGAGGAGGTCCCATCGGAGTAGACTCCAGATGGTTGCGAAGTTACGGTGCAGGATATGTTCGCAAGATAAGTTGTAGTGTCGGCCGGATTCGACCAGGAAGCGCAGAAACCTTTCAAATCCATACGGCCCTTCGTGGGCTTCTATTTGCTCTTTCATCGACGGAATATCAGTGGATAAGTCGAGGTGGTCGTGATCCGGGAACCAGATGCGGTAGCTGGGGTCGCATTTGCGGAGGGTGATGCCTTCGGCGGATATGGAGGTGTACAGGTCGTTGAATATCTGGTGGAAGAAGGACGGCATGAGGAGGAGGGAGGGACCTTGGTCGAAGCGCTGATGCGGTTAGTATTGTACTGAGATATATAGATGGACACACGTAGTCATTCTCTTGCATTAGAGAACATCGCCCTCCGATGTCTGCATTCTTCTCGACCACCGTCACTTTGTAACCCTTTTTGGCGAGGCAAGCTGCGACAGCGATGCCGCCAGCGCCGCCACCTGTTGGAGGATAAGTTAGAAAGAAAAGTGCAGTAAGGGATGCGCTTCGTACCAACTATTATGGCAGTGGGAGGCTCCATTGAGGTGAAGAGCAGCTGGTATGGGAAATGAATGAAACTGTCTGATTTCCTATTTACCTCCGGCCTGCATTTAAGGCTGCGAGTCGTTATCATGCAGTAAACCATGTGAGAATTATAGCTGAGCCATATTGGTGTCTTAAGCTTTATACTTCAACTTCCTTAAGGTCAAATATCCACTACGACCAAGCAAGTGGTGAGAGCAGACACAGACACAGCATCCATGGTTCAGGCCGAGCAGCAACAAGAAATTATAAATCCAAAACAACATAAAGACACCTAGACTGCATGACAACCGAACTGACTTTCTGTCAATCCGGGTATAACGTACAGGAACAAGCTAATTGACTCCCAGCTCTTCCGCTTCCCAATCATATGCTACCTTCAATCGCTCGCTCATGTCCAGCGGCTGGTCCAACCTCTCTGACAATATGTCCAACACAGCGGGTACATCCACCTCCATATTATGCTCGTCATCCACCGGATCTAACATCAAAACCGCATATGGTTGATCCCGCATTCTTGCGGCCTCATAGAAAGCAAAGTCTGGCCTCGACGTTGGCATAAATTCAATCAAAAGCGTATCCTCTGCAGTCCAGAAATGGTTATGCAAAGCACTTCCGTGGGGACCAATGACGGCTTTCACGTTCTGATGAACGTAGCGCATCAGCGCGTCTGTGCTGGGAAAATCTTCGTGGTTGAAGATCTTGAGTTGCTCCCTTTTCCCTCTTTTATCGAGAAGTGCTTGAATATCTGCTAGGAGAATATCCTCATTAAGAACTTCTCGGCCAGCATTGAGATTTAGTCCGTTCGATCGCGTCATGTATAGAATTAGTTTTCGAGTTGACTTATCCACTGGCTGAAGACTATCAGGACTGAGGAGCGAAAGGGACCTCTGTGTCAGCCAGGGGTGAATGAGTGGTGCACGACAGCTCCAGATTAGCTGCGATGCTACGAAACTCGTATCGCTATGTAGCACCTGGTTTGCGGCATATCCAAGGTATGACCAAAACTCCTCGACGGACTTGTGGCCCTCGCGCCCGGTAGCTACGTACCGCGTCTGATGGTCTCGCGACTGAGCCACTACTCGCATGCCGCGGTCGAGGAAGTGCTGCATTGACCATGAGTCTGGGAAATTTGCAAGCAGCACGCTGTCATGGGTGGGCTTGTCGCTGCTAGGTACAACATGAGAGGTTGTAGCGAGGCCGGACATGCAGGATTGCATGATCCAGTTGTCGAAAGGTGTAGAGGCAGATAAGGTGACGTTTTGGAAGACCTAAAAGATGAGTCTCTGTCTCTTGTATAATGGGTAGACACTTACATATATCTGACCGTGCTTTTCAGGATACCGCATTCGACCTTTCATCTTATAAGCTCGTTCCCACATCATCCAGGTTGTGTTCCACCACCGTTCAGCATCTTGGGGACGGGACGCAGCGAATATCGGAGGGCCGATAGTAAATGCAGGGTAGATCAGCTCCTCAGCGGACACTGCATTGGGTAATGTTCGAGCAAGACACGGTGCGTAGTATCCGGGAGTTGTACCAGTGCATTCTGTCAGTCTGAGGGGATGAAACCGGTCGCCTGTGGAGAGGGAAGGCGATATATGATTCTCTGGATTTAATCCAGGCGTGACAACTCGGACGGTATAGTCTCCGATGTGTTTGGTTTTGAAGATGATGAACAGGAGCGAAAGAGACAGTGTAAGCGACAATAGGATACGCCGCATTGTGGATGCATGAAGTTTTGAGGTTCCAGTATACCCTCAATATTTGTCAGGTATATTGCTTAAAGAACAGTAGGCCGCGACTCGATAGTCTTCTTTTTTCCGTTCATGCCAATTTTGACAGCGCATCGCTCCTGTATGCTGAGCCCCAGTAATGATGAACAGCCACTCTTGGCGTCATCCGTAGTTCCCAGCCAGGCAGTCCTACTGATCGCTTCACCTTCCACGAACACTGGTTTTTCCTCACGCCGCACTGCCCCTGTGCAGGGTCCTCTGCCGAGACCTTCCTGTCAGCTTACAGTTTGGCACGCCTGATGAGCGGCTCCGTCCTCGTACCTGGATTTTGGGATCTCGGAGTTGGTTACGAGGTTGAGCTGAGAGCAACGATAATAATATGCATTATTCCGCAGTGCTAAGCACGGTAATAGTTTTGGGAGCCAATCAAACCGTACTGGAGACAGAGTAGGAGGCTATGTGCTTAAGAAGGGCAATGCGCTTGTGCTGACAGGCTGGCCAATTAGGACCGTTGTCTAATGGTAATGCACCGGGAAGGCTGACATATAATAGTGCAGATCCACTGAATTGGGTGATGATCTTCTTCATGGCGCGGGGGAATGCCGGGTAACGCCAGCCCACGTAAGATCTACTGCTCGTGTTCGATGTTATCCCCTCTGCCGACAGTCTTCGAAGTAATTCTACATGATTCAATCTCCGCAAAAACAAATACGTTCTAGTGCATCTGAGTACCCACTGTGTGATCACCTGCTAGCACGGCTGACGAGGTTTTCCACCTGATACGCCCAAACAACCGACTTTCGGTCCACAGTCTTGGACATATACATGGACGCCAGGATCAACAACGGGAACATAACAACCGCTGCTGCAGTCCACGCCAGGAATAGTACATGCCAGGCGGACTCATCCTGCTGCGTCTGCCAGAAATCCGTCCCCCACAGATGATAACAGACAGCCTGCAGGATGCGATTGCGCATGACCATGATGAATAACGGATGAAACAGGTATAGTGAGAAAGAGATCGTCCCGAGGAACTGCACGAGACGAGTCTCTAGCGGAACTCGCAGGAATCGAACACGTCTGAGCGTTCCAACAACAAGGATCGCCCCGACAGCGTGCCATCCCCGGATGCGAATCTCAGGATCCACATAGAACGGTAGCTCAAGGGAGGATTGAAACCAAAAGTCAGGTGGAAAAGTCGTATCTTGTGGGAGGCACAAGAGGTAAATTCCGCTCACGAAGAGGAAGCCAGTGAAGACATTTGCACAGTTTCTGACAAGGATGGTCGGTTTTCTCATTTCCCCAGCCGCCAATGAATTCCAGGATGCTTCACGCAGGACATCAAGCTCCGCAAATAGGAGACCAGCCATAAATGCTGATAATATAGGTGAGCCGAACCACATGAGGGTGACACACAAGCCGGCGATTGCTAACAGCCGCACCCTAGGCCTGATGGATGCAAGCCCAAGTATCACCAGGTAGACCGTCATTGAGCATTGGTACTCATACGAAATGGTCCACAAGTGGAAATTGTATCCCGTCACATAGAATGGCCCACTCAGATGAAGAGTCGTTAGAAAGGTCATGGTGAGACAACTGAGATGAGGTCGCAGCGCTGACCAGGGCTGTGCTCCAGGACAGCCCTCCCGATCACCCGGCATCCAGTCAATCAGGCCCATGTAATAAGCCGAATGGGAGATGAGGCAAAGAGTCAGAACGGGAATGTAAAGTCGAAATCCGCGGCGAAAGACGGAAGACGTAAGTTTTCGATAGAACTGAGCCGGAGCATCATCACGGAGTCGTATTATGGAGGTGGACACGGCATAGCCTGAGATGACAAAGAAGAGAAGAACCATGGACTGACCAGCAAATAGTAAGCGAAACGGTGGTAACTGGAAGAAACGGTGATTTTCAGTTGCGGGGACAGCCCAGAATGATCGATAGGGAGCTTTCATCTCTGTCACGGTGAAGTGGAACCAGGCGACGATCGCCGCAGCTATGCCTCGCAGTCCATCCAGCCAAATTTCGCGAGATTTGGCCGAAGCTGTTGATGCCATTGTGACAATAAGAGGGGAAGTGGGGGATAAGCTTAGAGTAAGGAGGATAAGGTGTGGTATGGTGTTTTCGTCGAGTGAGGGGTTTAAGAAGCAAAGCCATGGTGCAGCCCCGATAAATAGACTCGTGCTACTGAATGGTACGGAAGCGTAATATTGAAGGGTCAGCCGTGGCACGGCCTTCACTGAATCGGCAAGCAGATTCTACCTATCAAAAAACAAGGCAATGTGGATCTAGCTTAGCCAAGACATAGAATCACAAGGTTGGTGACATTCTTCCATAGGACGGGTATGTGAAGATCCCGGAGATGATGCTCCGTAGTCCGACGGGGAGCCATCCGATACCAAATCCCGAGGCCATTAAGCCCAAGCTGCATTATTCGAGGCGCCCAGCATGACCAATCAGGTAGTGAGATAAGCACTAAAATCAGCGGGGTCTGGATACGAGCTAAATAGTAGAAACTCCCGCGGCTTATGCAGATCACAGATCTATCATGCTACTCGTCGTATATCGTTGTCCTCGGCACATTGCCAACGGGCTCTGGTGTAGCCAACCAGAGTGCTCAAGATGCTTTTGTCCATGTTTGCTAGGGACGCTTTCAATGGAAGCGGCATTCAGAGGTAATAGTAATAACCTGCAGATATTAATATATCATTCGAATTAGGCAATGAACCGTATATGTTGGAAACCGAAGGAGCTGAGAAAAATGCAAAGACGCACCTGCCGCCGTCTACTGTTGACTTGCGCGTCCTTGTCAAGGAAGATTATATCCGTATCCAATCGTGGTCATAATCGTTTGTTGGTTCACAATATCACACTCAATAAGGGTTTGCGACTGAAATGTGGAGGTCAAGATCCGTGCTCCATATCCAGTCTGAATACTGGAAATTGTGGCCTGTACAGAGTTGGATGATATCTGTTTCCTTGGCCTTGACGACACATTTTCCCTAGTGCTTATGCGACAGCCAATGTGCCGGCACTGGAGCACGGATTGTCAATCTTTTGTCTGCTCCCGCCTGAAGACCGCGTAGTTTGTCCCAACGTGGGCCGATCGTTCGCGCGGCAAGTTTCATCACGGCCGTATGCAGGGACTTTGCAACACCACATCAACAGTCTAACGAAATGACTGGATAGCAAAATGTATTGGCATCAGCACTAGATGCGCACGCCATGATCCGTCGAAGAGTGAGGGCGGATGGCTTATGGCTGCTCTAGATGATGTGGTTTGCATTGCCACCCGAATCATAGACAGTCATCAGTAACATATATTGCAACAAAGAGGGCAGGAAAACTTGATGTATCACTCTCGGGAATAGTACTAGATTCTTTCTTTCGTCCGTTCTTAGTCTCACGGTTTGGCGCCTTCTGGCTCCCAAAAGTCTTACCTTTATTCCATCATGTATTACATCCCCAAGCCGTTGAAGCCACACAGTGGCGTAGGCTCCGGCCAGCGATTGGTGTCCCTGGCTGAACAAACTTTCAATTTCCTGGGATGCATTGTTGCGGCTGTGGTATACTTCTACGGCTTGATGTATCTCAAGCAACCCTTAACCTTTGACATGATAGTGAGTATAATTCTGGCCGAGTACTGTCGATGGAGAAATAGCCAGAGACGCAGATATGCAGCTCAGCAGGAAGAGAACGGTAGCCTTGGTCTTGCTGAAAAGGGCAAGTCAAGCGAGCAGAGGTTGGACTGTGTTGCTGCTGTTGTTGGGTATAGGGAGGAGCCTACCCTGTGGAAAAGGGCATTGGAGAGCTATTCGCAGGCGCAAAATTGCAGGTTTCTTCTCATATGCATAGACGGGGATGCAGAGGAGGATCGGGAGATGGTTGAAGTCTTTCAAGACGTGAGTGGCTATCCTCTGTCTGTATTGCATGTATTCACGTTTATTGATCAGGTTTACGCGGAAACGTCCGCCTTGATGCACCTGGATATTCCTCTAGCAGAGATTGCTATGCAGATGGACCGAGCTAGGTCCTCCAAGACGACTGATGCGGATATTATCGCTCAATGCTGTTCTGTCGCCAGAGGGGCTCTGGAGAAGAGTGGTATCAATCTGACCGGCGAGAGGGCGATCTCTAGATTATGTGTTAGCCAGCCGCACATGCACAAGAAGGGCGTCATGTTTACCTCCTTCATAATTTCCTTGGTGCTCTCCGATATCCTCGACATCGAGTTCTTGTGGACATCCGATTCGGACTCAATTGTGATGCCCGATACATTGACACGTACGATGGCGACATGTGCCGCGGATCCCGGAATTGGGGGTGCCAGCACGGCACTTACCACCCACAACAAGGATGAAACAGCCATCACGCAGCTCGGGAACGCGGTATACCTGAACGAATTGTATCTGGCACGTTCCTTTACTGGCGCAGCTGCCGCAAATGACTGCCAAAGCGGACCGTCTGCTGCTTTTCGCTTTTCTGCTGTGAGTGGAGAGTTGCTCGCCTGGTATAAACAAAGCGTGCTCGGACATTGGATGGTGAGATTATTCTGCGCCACCGTATGAGCATAGATTGACTGTGCAGGTTGTGAACTAGGATCGACATCTGACCACACGTCTCCTTTTGAAAGGTTGGAGAGTGGTCTTCGCATCCGACGTTATGACCGCCACTGAGTCACCCACAACATTCAGGAGGTGGCTATTGCAACAGGTGCGTATCCGGAAAGAATTGTGCCCCTAGCTCAGTGAAACTGGCATTATGCTGAGGTATCCAGGTTCGTTGGGGTCGAGCTGTACATGTCGAAAGCTTTCACCGACCGAGCGTGTACCTAAAGCACTCTCCCATATTGTTCTTCGGCGCCCTGCGGCGACAATTTGCCGCCTTTATCGTGCCCCTAACTGTTGTCTTGTATCTCTGTTCTGGGATGCTCCTAATCCGAGCCTTCTCATTTCAGGATTACTCCCACCGCCTGGCGCTGACAATCTCCTACCTTGTGTTTCGTAATCCATACCGACCAACTATGAAGGAGTGGATGTGGAGTCTCCCCGCACATCTGTTCTATCATGTTCCCTTGCCTGCCATTCAGGTGTGGAGCTTTCTGACAGTACTCCATGATTCATGGGGAACGACTATGAGGGCCAACAAAGAGGTAAAGCATTCTAAGCTGCGTCTCAAGATTTGGGAAGTTGGGTTCTTCGTCTTCTGGATGGCCATCTTGGGCGGTGCCTCGGGGCGATATATTGCAACGTCGCTGATGCCAGGTTCAGTTGACGTGGTGGCATTCATTCTTGGGGGGTTTGTGTCAGTGTTGATTGTGGGTGGATGGTGGATGGTTGTCGCGAAGTGAGCGGGGCTTTTGGTTTTACCGCATAAACGGTGTCGCCATGAACGCTTCCCTGGGCGGACCTACCAGGTGAACATATCCTTGAGCATCATTTTATTGACGAGTAGAAGAGCCAAACAAGATTCGGAAAGGCGGACTTTAGAAAGTTGATAGAAATGGCATGCCATTGCGAGGCTTGAGGTGTGATGGCAACGGAGAAGCGAGTTGAAATAACAGGGCGTCGGGAAACAACAGATGTCCCTCGGTCACCTGATCAGCGTACTACACGAATAATATGATCACTTCTCACGCGTATTGTGTTTGGTTACACTACTAAGTGGTCATCCAGGGGGTCAGCAGTCGGATATGCATTTGCTCTTGAAGCGTTTTTTATAGATTCATTGAAGGTATATATTTCGTGATCAGCCTAACAAAGATTCAACATGACATCTACTTCCTGTTCGCCAAGAGCTTCTTCTTCGTCCTGTCAGCACACGTCTTAGCATCAAAAATACCATTGACGCTAGGATGCTCCCGAGTCGCCTGCGCCCAACGGCTGAAGTTCTTCGCCTCTGCCAATCCCTCCCAGATGGCCGGGTCGATCAAGCCAGCCTCCTTGTCCGCGAAGGCGTGCAGACGGATCAGGAACGATCCGAGCAGCACCTCCACCAAAGTCAATTTATCACTACCACCGAAGAAAGGTCCGTGCTGCTTTCCCTCCAGTCCCTGGTACAGGAGAGGCTCGATCTCCTTCTTGATAGCAGCTACGTAGCCCTCAACGCCGGCTTTCCGGTCGGCTTCGGTAGCACCACGCAGAGCGGCGTTGTAGTGGGGGGCAGCTTTGCTGGAGTAAGTGTCGACGAAGAAGGCGACGCGGGCGCGCTGCAGAGCTCCCTCGGGAGTGTTTGACGGGGGCACAAGGTGGGAGGGGTATGCGTCGGCGAGGAATTGAGCGACGATGCCGGATTCGGTGATCACTTCACCGTTGTAGGAGAGGGAGGGAACGAGACCACGCTTTGATTGTGAACGTTGCTTAGCTAAGCTTTGTGGAAGGTGGATAGGAAGGTCGGACATACCGGGTTAACTTCCAGATACCATGGCTCGCGTGGGGTATCCAAATCAATGGTGACCTCTTCGAAGGGGAGACCGAGCTCCTGGAGAACAATGTGGGCGCGGTGAGCCCAGGGGCAGGTGCGGTTGGTGTAGAGGACGATCTTGGGAGAAGACATGATGAATCTGTGAATCAATGGAGGGAGTTAACAGCTGTCAAGGGGTGACGAGGAGAGGCGGGACAGGCGGGTATAAAAAGGCCGGCAGAAGCGGGGCATCGGCAGATGGAACCGGCGGGGAGGAAAACGTGGGAGGAAGAAAGCTTACACGACGCGCTGCTGAGCTCCGACGGGATTATTAATGGCCAGCCCGCCGGGTGATTTCCCGCCTGGATGGCATCACCGCCACCCTATTAATTATTTTCCGGTGTCCTACGGGGTTACTGATGGAGAAAGGCGCGGGAATTCGTCATCCAAGGCGTTATATTGCACAATTTGGGGTATAATCTATCTATCTAGACCTTTAACATCTAAATATATGAACAAGAAGTGTCGCACATGCGGGGTATCTAAAATGCTCGTGGCCACATAAAATGTCATGGAGAATCCTCGACTCATGCATGTACTTAAACAGGGAACGGCTGCGACTCGCGACGGAGTCGACTGGCCCGACGACCAGCATGTCTCTCGCGATCGGCGGCTAGGGTCTGGGCAAATTTGCTGCGACGACGGATTTCGGGGCCCTTCCAGTAGAAGATATAGATCGGAATGGCCACTAACGCGGCAATGCACCCCAACAGGGTACTGCCCCAGGCCAGATGGAACTTACCACCAATGTTCTCATACAGTGGTGTCGCATACATGGTCGCAATACCAGCGAGAAAATCACGGGCGAATCCATTACCGCCGGTCGCCGAGGCAGAATAGGCACCGTAGGCAGCGACCATGTAATCAATCGTAGCCATGTAAATGGAGTAGTTAGCGATGGCGATCAAACAGGCGAAGATCAGGGGAGCAATCCAAGGAGCATAGGCAGGGCCAATAGACGTCCATGCAAAGCCCAGCAGACCGATGGGCTCGAGCGGAGCGAGGAACAAGAGCAGGAGAAGACGGCGCTCCGCAAGACGAGCAGCATTACCTTCCTTCTTGCGGATCTGGCGTTGTCGCCAGACGTCTGGCAGGAAAATAAGGTATGCGATTATATAACCAAGCAGGATGGCACAGAAAGCTAGGCCATTTGTGAGGGTATTGAAGCCCCACTGATCGAAAACGAGCGTGAAGGATTCGGTGAAGGTGAAAATCAGAGCATCGGAGAACCCAGATAGGAGTGACAAACAAAGGACAATGGGCTCGCGGATAAACATCTCAAACGGACGTTTCCAGATTCTCAAGACCTCCTTGATACTCAGACGGCTTTCTTTCAACTCGTTGGGGCCGTAGATGTTGGGGTCTTCACCAGACTTGCGGCGGCGCTTGGCTTCGCGATCCAGGAGGATGGTTGCTCTAGTTTCGGGAACCAACAGAAAGTGCAGAGCTTGAGTGAAGCCTCCGACAATCAATTGCACCCAGAATACCCACTGCCACGTGAGATACTGGCCAATAAATCCACCAAAGACGGGTCCAATTGTAGACCCGCCCACTGAAGAAAGCACGACGTATGCAACAGCAAACCCCTGGTCATCAACTTCCCACATGTCTGCAGTCATACCCAAAGTGACCGATCCACCAGCAGAGCTCAGGCCACCCAGGAAGCGGCAAACCACGATAGTACCAAAATTCGGTGCCAAGGCGCAAGGGATCTGCCAGATATTGACTAAGAATAAACTGAGCTGCATGATCGGCCATCGCCCGAATTCCTCACTCCAGGGCGCCCACAGCTCACAGCCAAAGGCGTATGCAACCAGGAAGATCATCTGCCCGACACGGGCTGCCTGGGCGCTGACGTTGAACTCATTCTCAATGCCGGTGAGAGCATCCGAGTACACACCCGTATTGAAGTTCATGGACATCTGAACCATGAAGACTACGGTTAGGATGGTCCATTTCTTGTACCAAGGAAAGCAAAAGCCGAGTTTGTCGTAACAATCATCCTCGGTTAGCTCCCGCTTGCCGTCGGATCGCTCTTTTTTGGAAAGATCGGTATCACTTCCAGATGTTGGCTGGGAGGCATGCTCGGCCTGCTGGGTGGAAGGATCGTCCGATTCCGATCGACGGGTCAGGTTTCTGAGGGTGTCGTCTGTCTTGCCAGACTTCTTCTCATCATACATACCCCGATCGCCAGGGGCATCGTTCTCCGGGGTGGGCTCAGTGGCCGTCATGGTGATGGAGTAGAAGGCGCAAGCTAGAACAGTATGGAAACCCTTGTCATGCGGGGTGGAGAAGGTAGGAAGAAAAATTGTAGAAAAGACCAATCAGTGTCACGGGAATGCGAGGGAGAGAGGTGATTGATTGGATTGAGGATGATGCTGGAGTGACGATTGATTGCCAGAAGGGATGGGAGGGATCTTTATAGATCGCTGATCTCTCCTGGATGGCATCTTCCCTGCACCACGGTACATTATTATTCCTCGAGGATGCCTGGCACCTGGAGTGCGGAGCCGATGTCTGCCCTCAGTGGCATGACGTGAGGGCTTACCCATGGGAGTAGGTTGGCAAATGGCAAACGATGGGTGTCCCAAAAGGGTAATCCGAGAGGTTGTTCGCTAAGGAAGCCTGATAACGATGCCAGTCGGGGCTCGGCGGAAGAGATCTTCTCCCCTCGCTGGCGTCATAGTTCCGGCCCGTCAGACTAGGAGCTGGGGTCCCCAATCAGAGGCGGGGACTCCTATATTGTCCAGCTCGAACCATGGTGCTACTCTTACCGGGGTACTTTCTACTAAGTACAGAAAATCTAGCATTATGGGCCATAGCGGCGACAGAACTTTGCGTGTGCATCGGAGATTGTTGGGTTCTGATTGTGTGATAGTACTTATTGCGTGGTGACCACTAGGGTGAGTTTCCCTCCAGGCGGGAAAAGGTCGGAGAGGCAGACACCACACGGCCGAGGTGCAGCCTGGGGTGTCTGCTTTGAGGTACAGGACAGGATGTTCCTAATGGCTGAGAAAGCGGCCATCTAGGCGGTTTCACTGGACTTTGCGACAGGCAGTGGAGTAGACCAGATGCAAAAGCATGCACAGTCACCTGCTCAGGCTAACCCGATCGGCACGACTGCTGTCGGCCGGGGCCGGCGGTGAGCCATGACGTCACACGCTTTCTTTCAGAACACCAATAATATTGCAGTATTCTTTCTGTGTTGTTCCTGATTAGGACTAGGGAGGGCGGCCAACTGGTTTCTGCCTGCATTCTGCCGCCCTTCTCCGGCCGGTTTCTTAACTAACTATCAGGTTCGTTGTGCTGCTCAATCGGCTAGGCTGATACTAACAACAGTAGCCCACTTCTTCATTTTTTTTCTCACCCTCCATTTCCCCAGTTCCTTCTCCACGTCCTCCCCAGCAATTCCAAAATACTTTCTCCTCCACCATGACGCAGGGCTCAGCTCGAGTGTCAACTGACAACGTCACTTTACGCCTGGCTATCGTTCTTTAACGTCATGGTCCATGTGGTCGCTGCCAGATGTCCTCCCTCATGGTATTGGAGACGATATCGGCTCGGTCCTTGCAACTCAGTGTCTAGCCTCTTGGCTACGAAGCTAATCCGCAGCCGGCCAACCTCTGTCGGCTTGAAACCATGCAGCTATTCCGTCTCCTTGTGCCGCCTGGCCTGGCATCCCGGCCTCCCGATGCAACCCGACGCCACACCTACTGTCGACCCGAGGAACGACATCGCGTCGAGGGGAAGAATTATGATACGCCTCGACAAGGTTCACGCAGATTTACGGTTCGGATAATTTCTATAGCCGCCAATTCTCCCTTTGCTCACATGGACAATATTCCTCTATCAAAACCGTCAAGACCGTAGGTGAGTATATCAATCATCCCACGCAGATAAGTTCAGACTAGAGTGTGAGGAACAACATTTCCGCAATCATGTTTGCTTTTGGTACTCCGCGTTTCTCACCCCTGCTCCCTCCATCGCACTAAATTAATGAACCGCAACAAAACATTCCATCAGCGATTCTTATTGACTGAGATGTGACCCACACTGCATCATCTCCTTACCATCCACGCAGACAGCCCCCCAAAACCAGTTCCGCCTGCATCGTTGATTATCATATGATATTCGGATCCCTTGCTGTAATCGTCCCAGTCGAATCCACTAACATCTACTCTGTCTATGCGTGCCGGCGCTCTCGGCTTTCAGAAAGCCAAATCCCACGCCCTCGTATCGGGTCTGTGGTAGGGTACCGCATCCTTCCAAGACTGAGGTGGTATCGAAACCCGAGGAGCTTACTGGTAGAAATGTGCACAGCACAAGGCTCGGAGTGATCTGCACCGGCACGGTCACACATCCCGGATGCTCTGTATTAGCCGGAGGTGGTCTCCCAGGCTCCTGACAAGATCTTGGCCAAGGTACAACGCGCACAGTATACTTAAGGGTGAACACAATCGGTAATTGATCTACTGGTCGTGGAAATTTTAATCTGCCACATTAGCACAATACAAGCAGACGTGGTATAATGCGATATACGTCTGAGCCTGCCCTAAATAACAGAGTGCTTCTGGCCTCTAACCCAAGAGAGTAACTTCCTCGGTTCGACCAATTACAGTGCGGTTTTTTCAGGACGGCCATTACTGTCCAGCCAGCCAATTCTAGATCCTGCTTTGCACAATAATCTCCACTTATGTAACCAACAACAGTCTATCCTACATTACATAACTAAGACCAAGTGCACCCCGTTCTCTGCTCGCACAGATCGTGACAGTCCCCGCTGTGCGCCCGATGTTGATTAGGCCCAATTTGTGCTAATGCAGCACCAAGCATCGCCTAAGGCAAGCCATAAGATTATAGCGTGATGCCAAGGCCCATTGAACAGGGGGCTGTGGTCGTGGCGGACGCGTCGGACAGAGGCCATCATTGCCACTTCCGGGATAGTCGGGCGACCCCGACGGTGCTGCCAACCTCAACAACACAGTCCAAGGTGACACAAGAATGTTGCTGGAACCCAAATTATGAAATCATTTTGGGCAGATGTCTAGACCGCCATAACATAGACATTTACCTTATTCCTGATATCGGTGAAAGGCAATATGGGCCGTTTTACAGTGAATATAGAAGAACTACGACTTATCAACATCGTCGGGAAAGTCCGCGACTCTGGACTGAAGGAATTTTCAGCTGAATGTCACTAGTTCATAGAAACGCATCGAAACCCATATTATCTATGTGTTTATCGGAATCCCAGCTAGCGTGCACTTCGGTTAAATTCCGGGGCATGAAGCAAAGTCGTACCCACTTGACCGGACTGTCTGGTTTCCCGATAACGTGATGGAATAGACTTTTTCGTCCTATCGTTCCCTGAATGGCATATTGATGACCTTTCTGGAATAGCAACACGGGAAATATTTCCAAGGTTCTGAGCTCTCCTTGTTAATGCCCAGCCATAACAAGTTTTGTGGCTACAATATCTGGGTTCCCAAGAAGTATCCTGCTTTACCACTAACAGTCGGGGAAGTTTTGGTAAGACCATGGCCTACTGTGATCTGGTAATACCCCTTGTGCCATATTGTAGCGTAGCACATAGCGCTCGGATGGCGTAGTAATTTGCACGCTTCCGCACGCTGTCTGCTTCTTCCTGCCTATCTTCCGATTTGGTGGTCCCACTACATCAATCACTAAAGGCATGTCAAGGATGACTCCGGTGGTTGACGTCTTTTAGGTAGGTCTGTTCTTCCTTAACATCCATGGTTCGATACATTTGGTGTTATACCATTTGCTGATTTTCAGCCAAATGTCCAAGGATAACTGGCACTCACTGCGCCGGGACTGCCAAATTCAGGGAAAGTAAAAGACTGGAATTATAATCCGGGTGGCTGAGAACGGGCAACGATTGTAGAATTTTTTAGGGTGTGCACCTACAGATCGAGCTCTGCGAGGTGACCAGCCATCACAGAAGACACTGTCAGGCGTCGTCTTGATAGAGTATGAAGTACATCTCTTTTCGACTTGACCGAGCTACTACTACTGACTAGTAGTCAATGGCCAAAAAGACCTTTATGCTGTGTGTTACAAACAGTCAACAGTAACGAACGGTATGCCCCTAGCAGGTTTCGGGATAACAGCTGAAACGCGATCCCGCTCGAAATTGATTCATCCCTCTGTCACATTAGCTACCTCTTCCTCATGACTCCCCTGCCCCCCATCCTGACTACCATCGTTCGAGTATATCCTCTCCATTATTCTAGAGAGGCCTTCTTCGTCACCTTTCATTGTCTCCATATGCTCCTTCGCCACCCATCCTTCCGTATATCCACCACCAAAGTCGATCACCCACGCAGCATCATTCCTATCGATCAACACATTGTCCGTCTTCGCATCTCCCCAGATAATATCAGCCCGATGCAGCAAATCCACAGTCGTAGTAATCTGCTCCTCCCATTTCTTCTGTTGTGCAAATGTGACTTCGTCATGTAATGCACACGAAAGGGTGAGGTTTTCACAGTCTACCAACGATAGCAAGATGCCAATAATGCAGCAGCTGTCGTGCGATCCATAAACAACACCTACAAGTCGGGGAATATGTACTTGCGGATCGTCTCTCAGGCCTTGGTTCTCCATCCTCCTATAAATGTCCAACTCACGCAGAAGTCCTCGCTTTGTGTGAGATTCCTTTAGGAAACATAGCTTGCCATCGACACAGACCTTCCTTGGGTGCTTGGAATAGCCATATTCGCCTTCGCTGAGGCACTGTTCTACCGTTTCTGGTGTGAACTTACCCCAGTTTGGGTGAAGAGCGAAGTCGCCTATATCAACACCCGGTTCCCTCAGCGTCCTTCGAACTTCATAGTCATAACAGGGTTCCATCCTCTCATCAACGAAGTAGAGCTGGAAGTAATATGTTTCAGGAGAGAGGTAATCACGAAGCGTGGCCGTTTTCCCGGTTGTGAGCGAGGGTTCAACTTGGTCGAAGATTGGCAAGAACGGGGCCAAAACCCAGTCATAGAGATCGTCCTCTGCTGTCTCAGCTGCATTTTCAACGACATACATAAGGTCGATATGACGGCTATACATTTGGAAAGATAATGGCGACTGTATAAAGTTCTCCGGTGAGATCTCTATCTGAAAACATTTCCCTTTGCATGCAAGAGTAATTCGTGTCCACTTGTCATGTTTACCGTAAAGGAGGTCCTGGACTTTCCAATTAGGACTCGGCGCTTCCATTTTGAATCCAAAGAGTTGGCTAGACAAGATTTGACGCAGGGGGTAGATTAAGTAGTAAGTGGCAGCGAAGGTTTAGTACCAAATGAGTAGTCGAACAGCGACCCGTGGAAGGTTCAATGTGTTCACTTTCGGTGGCTTGTACTACCTAGCGACCAAGACCGCTTATCACAGAAAGAAGAGTTGTTGTAACCTTTTATAGACATTTTCCTACACTCCTCTTGCTGATTAGGTCTGATGAAGTACAGAAGACCACAACAAGCAGCGTACAGAACTCTTAAGAAGATAACTGTATTTTCTGATTTTTGCGGCAAATCTCTGCTCCTAATCGGCAGTCCCCTTGCTATAATTGAATTTCTGTTTCGGAATATTCCACTGATATTAAAGGAGCATAATCAGTTTGCCCACTTAGTTATATAAATGTGAAGTTTGCCTGGCTTAGTAGAACGATCAACAGGAAACCACCCGCCATCTCAACTTACTAATAGGCTTCTATATTATCACCATACCCCATTCACGATTTATACTTTTCGGAAAGTGCCAAGCATTTTCTGTTACTCATCCATCATCCACTCATCAACCTACTGTTCCAAAGCGAACCCGATGCCAGGAATCAGACGATATGCACTTTGCTCCGGGCACGGAACGCGGCATTTTACTACTTTGGATGCACTCTGTACTAGGGAGGAATGCGTGTTAAAAGAAATGATCGATAGGGGCTGGACCTGCTGTAAATGTGGACAGGAGAGCATTGTGGGCGCGTATGTATGCAGTGGTCCCCCCTCCGGAATACATTACGGCGTTGATAAGGGTAGTTGCTGCGCACATCTCGTTTGCTTGGATTGTCAGCATACATCTACTCCACCGAAGGGTAGATTTCCGCTACCGACGTATGATTGACAGGGCTATTTACTGTCATGTCTTTTCGTTAATACTTTATTCTTCCTTGTTGACGATCGGTCTGTGGGGCTGAACGTGTACTGCTCCAATTGAGCGGCGTTGCTAGGCGAAAATTGCTTTTGCTAGGTCGCTGCTCTGCGTCATTCTTATTTGAATCAGCTACTGGTGTAGGGTTTGGATGTAGTGTCTTGACTGCAAATAAATCTGACAATGAACGATGAGATACATACCTGTTGTATACCTGACCCGTCAATCCCACAAGGTAGCTTCTACAATGTAACCTTTCAATCAATACTTCTCCAGTAAGCTTATCTTATCTCACCGGCCGGTCTTTGACGTGAAATACCATGAGCTTTCCGCAAGTCGATGTCATTAGAACAGAGTACTGAGACGTAGCAGCCCGATAATTGTCGGAAAAGTGTCATAGATCGCAATATATCAACAGGCTACATTAACATTCTATCAAGAAAGAAAGTATAGTACACATGTAAGAACACAACCCCCTTTCCACCCCTTCTTCCACAGCACACCTTACATAATCCAACTCCTAAGAGATAACAGTAACATTATCACCCAAGTTCCTGCAGTTCTTAGGCAAAGTCACGACGGCACCCTGACCCCTGGCCACATCCGAGTGATTATAAGTCAGGTTAAACGCCATAATTTGGCCCACAGTGGAGCCAATCTTGTCGGCCAAATCCTTGTACGTGCCATAAGTGAAGTGATACGGCTCAACCTCACACACACTAGGACTGCACTGAGGGACCTTCAACTCATTGTCCACCTGGACCAGTGCATCAGGATCACTAACCCCACCCTGAGCGGTTTCGGAAAGGGCTTCGACAGTGATATTCAGTCTCAGCGCGATGGTGCGGATGGTGTCTCCCTTGACGGTGTAGTAGGTGTGAGGACCGCCGGACACGCAGTCGGCGTAGTTGTCATTGGGGCTGGGGAAGAGCAGACAGGTGGAGTTGTCGGGAGTGCAGGTCTCCGGAGGGATGAGCAGTTGTTCTCCCGTCAAGAAGGGGATCATGGCATCCGCCATGCGGTTGAGTCGGGCGATGTCGCAGATGCCGCGGTTTACGGAGTTGGAGACGCTGGCGATGGTGTCGCCGTCTTGGACGGTGTAGAGACCGACGGTACTGTTCAGGTTGGAGCGGTTGCATGTAGGTGCTGCTGATGCTGCCGAGGCAAGGAAGGGCAATGCTGCAAGGGTTAGGAAGTGCATAGTGGAAGGATTGATTTCAAAAGAATGGCCTTCTCAAAGAGCGACAAAGGTTTGTAGTAAGAGAGTGACTTTTTGCTGTAGGATGAGTGGAGTGTAATTGCTTGACTTGTGGGCGAGCGCGGTGCCATCTTTATATTCATACAAGAGATTGAATCCCTCCCACGGTAATCGCGCGTGATGATGCGTCCAATGTCGCAACCAGATGTAATATGCGACGGGATCGTTGTGGAGGGAGCGAAGGCGATCTTTCGCATACGCGTCAGCTTAAAGTATATGGCAAACTCGGAGATAATGGCTTCCCGTGGGGACGGCCCCGCAATGGCGAAGATCTTATCCCGACTGTGTATGCTCACAGTTGCCATCCGGGGGCTGGGCCCCGAATTTTGCAAATCCCGATGTTCATACTGGACGACCTGGATGACGAAGCTGTGCTGCGAAAGGAAGTGGGTTTGGATAAATGCGCTGCATGTTGAAGAAGCTATGCTAGCGTAGTGGAAACTGATGGCTATCAATCTCCGGCAGTCGCGCGTATGCTACTGCGAATTGTGCCTTGAAAGGTAAAAGAGTATAGAGAGCAATATATATTGTGGAACACCTTTCTCCGTGTCCGATATTGTTATGGCCTTGGAATAGATTGACTTATCAGTCTTTTTCTTGGTATTGTCGCCCTTAATTCATTGGCCAATCCAGAAACAGCCTACTTTAGAGATACAGCAAGCGTTTGGTTTTCCCGGGGGAAGGGGGTGATTTGCTATTCCAGCACAGAATTTGACATGACCTGGTCTTGGTCGTCAACATTCAAAGAAACGAGAATCATACACTAAATGATTATCAGAGAGACAATTAGAGACATAATCACACCCTTTAAACTATCTTGGCATAATAAGCCCTAGCATCCACCCGGCAATGGCCGCCAGGGTCCGCCGGGATGCCGATCATTTCTGCCCCCGGATATCCCTCCCGAACGAAATCCGCATTCGGGAGTAGCTTGCGAGAGAGCGGGACCGTATCCCCGACCTTCCCGGGCCGGGTGCGCATGGCAATGACAAAGCTTTTCAAGATATGAAACGTTATCCAGAGCATTTTCACAGAGGGGACTTAGTATTAACTCAATAATAATAGTGAATTTCGAGCAACATTGCTTGATCATGCATGCTTAGTACCACTAGCGTTTGTGGCTTGTGTTAAATATATCCTGTCTCGCTGTTGCATTATGTACTTGAATATCTCAGATATCAGTAGCGCTTATTCTACTTCCATTACTGTCTGCTGTAATTCTGCTATTTGCATCTGCTGCTATCTTATCTGTTCACTGGTATCCATATTCTGTATTTGATATTTGTTCCTGTCTTTTCTGTAGATTATACTTGGATTACTCGGTCAATTTGCCCGACATTCCTGACTGAACAGATTGTACGGCGCTCTCAGCTGCTCCTTCACCTAGCCAAATCGAGCATCACTTTCTGGGCCACAATGCATTGAAAAATAGTCTTGTCGATATTGAGTTTCAGATCTGACAGATAGCCCAGACCACCGTTTAGCTGATCACTGTGAATTGAACGGCCCAAATATGTCAATCAATTTCAAGCTGCAGATATGATTACCGCCTTCGAATCAGGTCCTTGATTCATTCCTGAATACTATCTGGAAATGCGCCCAGAACGGAAAGATATACTAGGAATGCTGTAATCGCTTTGTCAGGGAACGATGCTTACTGGTAGAAACAAGGAAAGAGAACCGGTGAAACCTGGTGTGATTCTGTTGTGACTCTTAGAATTATGGTGCAGTCCAGTCATAGAGTGAGCTTCTTAATAGGACTAGCTCCAAGACGCTCAGTAGTTTGGAAGCAAGTAAACAAAGCGCAAAAGAGTGACATGAAAACCTAAAAGCCAGACTTCATTATCCTATTCCGTAAGTCCAAAAATGCCGCTCGTCTGGAGAACCCGGGATCACGCATGTGTTAGAGCCCAATGACCAGGACCCGACAATGGGCTATCCTTTTCCGATGCTCAGGGTGCCAGATGTAAGGGATCCCTGCGCAGTATACGTATTGCCGACTGCCAAATATTCTGGACTCTTCTACTGCGTACAAGAGTTGCTGTTGCGCTTGAGGACAATGTATTGATTTCCATATTTCTATGCGTCCCTTTCAACATCTTCGCGCTCGGAAGGCTGAACTTCAAAAGCAGGAGAATAGCCTTTCTGACGCTTTGCAGGATGGACCTCGAAGGCAGGAGGATAGCCTTCCTGACGCTTCGAATGCGGCTCAAGTGTAGGGTTGTACTCTGCTGCTTCAGCAAAGGCTTCCTCACGGTTTACGTTCATCTATTCAAAAGAATCAATACACAGTTCAACAGAGTGCACTCCATGCAGAGTACTAACATCATGATAGAGGGATCGCCACTGCCACTGTGGCCATGGCCAGGATAATGGGGGTGAATCTCATTGTGGGCTGAGGTTTCGGTTTTTCTCGAATATTGGGTGGATATTTAGGTTTTCAAAACTGAAAATGATCTGGTTTGGCGAAGTAATACTTGGAGGCAGAGTATCATAGCCTTTATATATACTTCGCCGCTGGAGGATGACGTCGAACTACACCGGGCTTGCTACACCATAATCGATGCCCTTGCCATCATCCTGCGAGGTGACCAACGATGTGTGGTACGAATAGGTTCCGTTTCGCTCCACAATATGTGAGAGCCGAAGAAAGGGGTGCACTTGAGAGATCATTTGGAAGTTCAGGCGGAAGGGACGATGTGCGAATTTGACGCCTGTATCCTGACAGTGCACCTGGATCATCACGGTAAAGCCCAGCGGAGGTTGAGTGATCGCCACTTAAGGGGTGCTTCGGTTGAGTTCTACATGAAACAACCTGAGCGCCAGGGAGATTCAGATATGCACATATGCTTGTGCCAATACATTGCGTTATTTAGAGGCGAGGGGGCCTTTGGTGTCGAGTGTCGTCAGCCATCTTACGGAAGAAACGCGGTGCACAGTTTAGAGATTGACATTGACACCGAGTCAATAAAATGGTATGCCACATAGTGGAGTAGTTCCGCGGAACATACTAACGTACGATCTCCGCACTCATCAATGGGCCGCAATATTTCTCGGTCAAGGTCTACAGGCACCTGTCTTGCGTTCGGATATGTAAGGCAAATTCTGCGGTGAACGCGGGAATGACATGAAACATTGTGCAATACTGACAGGTTAAGCAATTCCTGTCGCTGAATAGCAAGGGAGGAACCCTGGAGTGTCCACCTTGCCTGATGGTTATATCTTCAAAGTGCCGTTCCATTTCGTAATCGCAGGGAGTTGACTCCTCTAAGATAGGAAATCACCTGCGAGCGTGCATGACAATGATAGCAAGGAGTGAGATTTGGGCGGGGTTCCTTCCCCTTATATGGCAATGTGTCTGGTCTTCCTGCAGTCTGCCCTTGCTTCTCTTGTGTACAGAACCCGGCTGACAAAGGGTAAGGGGAAAATGTCATACTACGTGACGCGAGTCAGGTGGAATAGTATTCCGGGTAATTGATATGCTCCGGCCTAGCCCCTTGGAATGTAGTGCACCCCGTTAGTCACATCTATGCATGGTTTCCTTCCTGTAATCGACATCTTGAAGGTGAGTTTACGCGGCAATCAAGCTCAGTATCTTTCTTGCTTTAGATTCGCCCTTTTTTCAAATTTATCAATAGCACTCCTTTGGTGCTTACTCAATGGTCAACCGCGACCGATAGCACAGGGCCTTGATGCACAACAACAGCAGCATGAGCTTGTTCCAATCGATCAAAGCTCCATTTTCCAAGAGGCGATATGAAGCTTTACATCACGGATCTGATGAGAATATAGGCGAGAAGCCCTTATGTACAGCTTGCCAGCGCCAGTTCAGAGGTAGAAAAAAATTACGAGAGCTCAATATTTGCGTAATGAGCGGCGTGTTCTTCACCACTGTCATCATATTCCTGCTGCTTGCCGTGTTATTCGACACGTACTTGAACTCGGAGAAGAACGCAGCTCTGCGTGGAAGCCTTTACTGGTGTATGACTGAATCTACATTCAGAGTGCTGCATTAATCTGACTTGAGATAGCCCCAATTCTCGATGATGTGGAGCTACCCCAGCGCATAGCGACAATGAACAGCACTCTCCTACCACCACCAGACCCATCCATCGCCCGTCAAGAACCAGGACCAGAGAACGATGCCGAGTGGTATAAGTACAACGACACGCCACTGTTTTGGCTCACTCGAGAGGAGATCGGAAAGCTAGGCCAAAACCCCGATACAGCTGCAAGATGGGACCGCGAATATTGGGGACACGATGAAGACCTTTATGTGGGAAAGTTGGATATATCACATGTATGGTCCATCGTTCAATCGATTCTTGAGGACAAGTGCTGATCCGTAAATTAACAGCAAATACACTGCCTGGATACCCTCCGGCAGAAGGCCTATGACGATTATCCAGGCTATCATCCCAACCACCATCACGATAAGAGGGAGAGGGATAGTAGCAAAATGGACTGGATCCATCTCAGCCATTGCATAGATATGCTTCTGCAGTTCGTCCTTTGTAAAGCAGACACCGGCATCGTTACCTTCACATATGTTGAAGGGCAGGAGGCCCCTTGGCCCGACTTTCATCTCAAGCGCCAATGTGGGAACCTCGAGCCTCTGCTCGACTGGGCAAAAGGTCGAGAGGTGGGCGCTTGGCAGACAGCACCCCGACCAAAGGATGCATATCTCTGGCCAAATCCGTTTGTAGGAGATCCAGACTATGAACTAGGATATCCTTTAGGGCATCATCACCAAGGGGAGGGCAATCCTCATCCAAATTTGTCTTCAGGTTAGTGGACCTTCAAAGATAGTGCTTGGACGACACGTTACTGCCGGTAGTGGAAGGACTTGATAATGTGGGATATGTTATATGGCAGAAACCAACCCTTGAGCTTGCGGTGTGGGTGCGTTTGTCTATCAACATTGTAGTTGACACTATATGCCATAGTCACGGAGACAATATCTGCTAGTCAACAGTGGGAGGGGTCCCACACGCGGCAAGTTCAGATTAGAGCTATTCTGATATCAAGAAGGCTCCATCACATGAGAAGATACCCAATATTAGTCTCAATTCGAATATAGCTATACTAGACTATAGTGAGATTTTCTAATTTATTTATGCTGTAAATATCACATTCATGAGGTCTTTCAACAAATTTAGAACCCGCTATGTGTCGGTGCCCGGCACACCCTGAGTCTATCGCAGCTTCGAACTATGTTCTAGACCGACCATCACCTTCAAGTACTGCCCCTTGTCATCCCAGCTATCATGTGGAGAACGTTGAAATGCCACCGGAGCTGGCCGCTCATCCGTTCCGAAGGGATTTACCACGTAGGCCTGCGATACATGCCAGAAACGCAAACTGTATGGTATGTCTTGAACACTTCCTGGATTGTGTGTGGAGAAATGCATTATGGTGAACGTAATTTACTTCTTAGCGGCAGGATCCTGCCCCTCACCTCCTAGATACTTCTCCCGAAGTGAATCGATGGTGAGCACACCTAGCTGTTGGACGGAACCCAACGAGGTGATTTGCAAGACGTGTTGATTTCTAGCCCAAGATTCTGCCGCTACCATCTGCGGATCCCGACACTCACCAAAGAATCAAGGCCTTGGGCAGTTAACAAGGAGGTGATATTCATATCCTCCTTGCGCAGCGAGATGATCGAGCAAAGCATATTTACAATCTCACTGGTGACAATCTCGAGGCTCAAGTCATCACGCAAGACGTCGGGATTCGCAGCCACTGTGTTGAGAAATTGTTTCAGTGGACTGTCGCCAGAGTCGAGTGCGTTTCTGCGTGACCTATCTGGATTGCGGTGCACGCTCACTCGGATGCCGTCCATGGAAAGGCCATTTAGTCCCCTTGTTTTGGACATGTGGCCGAAAAGGAGGTCAGCAATCCCACCTGAGCATTCGGCCCCTGCGGCCTTTGCGGAAAGTGCTTGACCTCGATATCTGTGGATCGGAGCCGGTCGCAAGTCTCAAGGACACAGAGAACAGTAAGCTGCAGCAGCAAAACAACAGCACTCCTGCTAGAGTTCACCTCGAGAATATCCTAATGTCGTACGAAATCAACATAAGGAGCTCTTTTCATCTTCACCGCTGCCAAGCCATCAACTCTCTCCTGCATGTCCAGGCTGCTGAATGTGCAGCCCTGCATCTGGAGAGCAGGCCGCCCACCCAAGAATGCCACTATGCGCCATCTGCTGCACCAACAGATACTTGGATACGGAGAGCTTTGCCAACGCGCGCTATTTGGATCTTCGTGATTGTCTTTGGTACCCCTGGCCGCTCGATTTTGCGTGGCTCGCCGCCACACTTCACGAAGATTTTCAGCTGTAGACGCTGGTCGATGACAGTGGGATGGATGTGGTAGAATGATTCGCTACCGTGAGATTTTCCATTCACGGTAGCAATCGCATTTTTCCCAACAGGATCCACTGTAATATCATCCAAGCCGTGGAAGGTTGGGCCGTAGGTCAAGCCACGCGTGGAAAGGGCGCGGTACCAGACGATTGAATCGATCCTGCGGGGCGAGGGATCTAGAAGACAACAATCAGGGTTTCGCGCCCCCATTCCACTCCTGACCAATCCAGTACAATGCTTTGTCCAGTGCTCGTTAGTGAGCGAGGAAATGGTGAACCCATAAGCCGCCGAGTCCGACACACTGGTGGTTCTTGCTGGTCTGAGGTTCGTTATAAGCTCCACTGGGGTCCCCGCTTGAAGTAGCAAGGCATTATTAAAATGGAGCTGATGGACGGTATATTCAGAAATGCCAGTGATCCTTCGCATAGCCTCTCCCACCATAGCAACATATTCAGCATCCGGGAAGACAATGTCACCACCAACGCGATGGTCCTTCAGCCACGGCACATCTTCCAATCGAAGAATGTTCTTCCACGCAGGCTCCAAATCGCTAGCCTCGAGCACTGGAGACCCCAGAAGCTCATGATGGGGGAACTTCCGGAAGTTCCACCTCTTCGTGGCCCTGCTTTCTGCCCGGTACGCGGTGCGTTTCTGCCACGGGTAAAGAGGCAAGTTTGTGAGAACCGTCTCATCACCGGTCCCATTGACAAGGCCGAGGTTGACGTCCACTCCGAGGGTATATAAATGGCCCACAGCGACCATCAAACTGCTGACCAAGCCTTTCCTTCTGGCCAGTGTGGAAACGTGAACTGGACTTGACTGGGGTCGGCTGGTTGAGAAGATCTGCCGAAGGGGACCTGCGAGTGTTGAGTGCGGGCCGAGCTCGAGGAAGACTGCATTTCCCGTGTCCTTGAGTAAGGACTGGACTGCTGAGGAGAAGCGCACCGGAGATTCCAGGTTATTCTGCCAGTACACAGCATCCAATTGAGGCGGCCCTGGCTGGGAATTTGCGCTCACCGTGGAATATGGAAGGGGAGGATAAGTTCCAATGTATTTTGTGAGAATGGTCCTGTATGCACCCCCGATGGCTTTCATGTGATCTATTTCCAACCAGTGTCAGTAACATTGGTAAACGTGTATACGTGAGAATTGAGACTCACTTGAATGGTACGCAATATTGAATCGAAGGCGCCTGTAGAAGGTATCCGGCCGCGAAAGTTTGATCTTCTCCGCTACCGCTTCAACCATATCCACATCGCCAGAGATGGTCACACTTTGAGGACTATTCTCACAGGCAATCACGGCGCCCTCCACCAGGAACTCTTCAGCTTCTTGGGCGTTCAAACCAACGGCAGCCATGGCCCCCCTAACAGGCAGTGAGCTGGCTAATTTACCATGATAGAAAGCAATTGTGATTGCTTCTTCTGCGGTCAAACTCCCCATCGCATATGCCGCAGCTATTTCTCCACTAGAATGGCCCACTACTGTAGCTGGCCGAATATTCCACTCAGCAAGTACGTCCACAAGCCCGATTTGAAGGGCCGTGCATAGAGGCTGCACAAACTCCGCTTTGCTGGTCCAGCATCCGGCTGTACTAGCAAGAGTATCTGAATCCTCTTCGTCAGCATCGTTCCTTACAGCTAAGGAGCAGAAAGGAACCGTCGTACCTATAATCGTCCACGATGGAGGGTCCTCCAGTGCCGTCAACGCCAGATCCATTCTTCTGATATTGCTGCGAAAGGAAGGAAAAATTTGCAGAAGCTCCGCTGCCATACCTGCCCACTGCGCGCCTTGCCCGTTGAAGACAAATACCAGGGATGGGTGCTTCGTAGGTGATCTGCGCGCATCAGACACGGCAGGCTGACCATCGTCGTCGCTGGTCACAAAGCCTCGACAGACCATGTGATCTCGACGGTGGCATAGTGTGTATGCGATATCAATTGTGGGTACTCGGCTAGTAGCAAGATATTCCTTCGTTGAGTCAAGTCGCGCCTTGAGTGGTTCTGTGCTATCGGCAGAAACAACATGGAGATATGAGCGTCCTTTGCTGCCTTTGTTCTTCTTTGAATTCCGGACGTAGGACGGAGCTGATTCGACAATGGCCTACCAGAATTAGAAAAGTCCCGAAAGCACCTAAGCCAACTGTTGGGTGTCTTACATGCGCGTTTACGGCCCCAATACCGAAGGAGTTGACGCTAACCCTTTCCATGCGGTTCACTGGCCAGGTTAGCGTTTCTGTGGGCACCTTTAGTCGAGCTTCCTCAAAGGGAACTGTATAGTCACATAAAGCGATGTCAGTAATTGTCATTGAATTAACAAGGCGTGTTTGGATGATTTCATACTGCCTGGGTTGGGTGTGGAGAAATGGATGTTTGGCGGGATCTGTCGGTGCTCGAGAGCTAGCACAGCTTTGATCAGACCAGTGAGCCCTGAAGCACCCTCGGAATGGCCGAGGTTCGGTTTGACCTAGATACCAACCCTGTCAGTTGCAAACCTTGACTTTTTGATCAAAAAATGATTATTACCGCGCCCAGAATGATCCCTTTTTGACCAAAGACTTTGGCAATTCCCGCAGCCTCGGTTCGGTCTCCAACAGTGGTTCCTGTGCCATGAGCCTCGATATAGGCCGTCTGCGACAGGTCCGAAATCCCAGCCTGCTCATAGCCTTTTAGAATGAGCTCTGCTTGGGCCTCAGCGCTGGGAGTAGATAGTCCTGTTGTTTTTCCATCACTGTTTGTACTCGTTCCACGAATCACCCCGCGAATGGGATCATTGTCGCGAATGGCATCCTCCAGCTTCTTCACGTAGATAGCGTTGATTGCCTCGCCGCGAGCGTACCCATCTGCAGATGCGTCGAACGTCTTACACTTTCCATCTGGAGACAGTGCTCGTTCCTCGGTCATGGCAATGGTGTATGTTGGCGTGAGAAGAAGGCTGGTACCTGCCACAATCGCGGACGAGCACCTCCCTGTTGCAATGGCACGTTGAGCCATATGGAGGCCGACAAGAGATGAGGAGCAGGCTGTTCGAACGGTGCAGCTTGTGCAGATATTACGTTAGCAACATAGCCTCTTCCACAGAGTTGGACACGATAGACATATGTAAAACTTACCTGGGTCCCCTGAGATCGTACTGGTAAGAAACTCGATTAGCGATGGCAAAATCGCCAGTGTCACCAACCCGACCCTGCCCCAGATTCTGATAATCCTTGCGGGTCATATCCAGCCAGCCTTCACCAGAGACTCCGACAAAACATCCAATGTCCTTTCCCTGCCATGCAACCTGGCCTCCGCTCTCCATACATTCCCAGACCACCTTTAGTAATAGTAGTTGCTGTGGGTCCATTCCGGCCAGCTCAACAGGGGAGATGTTGAAGAACTCCGCGTCGAATTCGCTGATATCTTCATCCAAGCAATAGGCATACTTGCAACGCAAGGATCCCCTTTGGCCTGACTCGCTATCGAACCCGTCGATGTTGTACCTGTCTGCAGGCAACTCCTTTCGAGCGCACCGCTTGTTCACGAGCAGATCCCAGAATTCAGAGTCGTTCTTGACTCCACCGGGAAGCCTCAGCCCAATCCCTACAATGGCTAGCGGGCAGGAAGTGGTCGTCTCAGTGACTCTGAGGCTTCCCAGTTTTGTCCGAAGAAACTGGTAGAGGGCAACAAGGTAAGAAATGATTCTCACAATGATCACAATGAAGTCCATAATGCAAGGTCTTGACTCCGATAGAAGGATGAGAGCATGTATGTTTCTCTTCTTTCAGATGACGCGGTAGTCCTCTGTTTATATAACCAGTCAGGGACTCCGACCAACCACTAACGCCTAGTCTGCCACTAAAGAAATCCATTCTCCTGATCTTACTATACCAACACTGGCCAGTCATGTTAGCCAGAGTCTAATTGATCATACAGCATAATTGGTACCACCCCAACCCTCTCATTCCGAGAGTTAAAAGCCTACGGATCTGCTAAAGGTCCGACGCATCTAGATGCAGATACAACACATGATTCAGATGAGAGAGATTCGTGATCATGGTATCAACAGATTCACCAGAACATAGTTGCTGTTGTGCAACCCCAGAACATCAGTACTTAACGAGTCATGGTAGGCTGCATTTGTGTATAGACTTCAGCATGGCAACAGTCTCCGACATCAGATGCTCCCTCAACCTCTGCGACACCTGGTATATAAATATTGCCGAGTATGTTGCACAATATTGAACTTTATATACGCTATGAGAGAGGGCTAGAAAACCAAGCGTCGTCTGACGGAAGGGCTGGTTGCCTGAATATGATGTGCACTCCATGTAACTGCTAATAATTACTTAGTAAATGGCTCTATCGCAACTGAACAGCGAGGTCCTAGCTTGCAAGCCAGGGTACTGTCAGTTGAGTATTACTCTAATGGTTACCCCGGCCTCCAAGTGCCAAAGAAGCATGCATTATACGGTGAGCATAAACTCTGCCTGTGTTATTTTGGCATGGATATCTTGGGTGGGACTGCTGCAACCGCCCGCCACGTAGTCTCATTTGAGCCGGTGCACTCATGCACGAGTGTATAAGGCGATCAGATCGCCAGGTGACAGGTCACACAAACTTTAAAACCTGAAGAATTGCTTATATCACATCCCACAGTACACCGTATACCGCATCTGCTAGACAATAGCGTGAGTTATCTCGCTTGAACCATGCTCCCCAATTCGGCAAATCCAGCGCTCTCGAGTGAACTCAGAGATACAGTCTGTCGTTATACGCGTGTTATGGAATACCCGTACTAAAAATTAATTTATCAAGTAGAAACAATTCAGTTGGTTCTGTAGTCAGAGCGCCGATCTTACATATCGGCGTTCCGAGGCTTCCTCAGACCGGTCATGATGTTCTTCCTGCATGACTTTAGACAGTTCGGTCGCGTTATTCAACTTGCTCTTATGAGGAAGGATAATGGACAACATAAATTGAAGGGGTCATAATATTGAAAGAATTTTGTGGCCATAACGGATATACGCAGTATGGACGAAATGCGATAATGCGTACTTCCTGAGCAGAGATTAACTACAGGGCTCAAGAACTTGTGATATTAGTGGATGCCGGTCGAGGAAGCCAGACCAAACGCACCAAACTTCGTACATTAATCATGACACCATGGACAACATGATGGATGCTAGACACCAAATGGTGGCATTCGGGAATCCGACACAAAGAGGTCAACTAGTTTACCGCCACAGCAGAGGCTTGATGAACTGCAACTTGTCCAGCGGACATATCCACGATCATCAGTTGTACGCTGGTAATCGCATGCAGTAGCTGGAGACATGGTCGTCAGGTAGGGTGATAACTCGATGGCAATCATGCTGTGGTGTAACGAGCCAGCTCCTCTCCAATGGCTTACGAATCCCTGTCTTGTTCGTCATATCGCGGTGATTCCAGTATCGGTACTCAGATTCATGGTGGGTGTTGATGGTCTGTTGACTTGATCCCAAGGTTCAAGCCCTAGATCTGCATCTTGCTTGTACGAAGAGGATGGGATGAAGAATGTGACCAGATTTCAATTTTCAGATGAGAGCAGCGGCGCTTTGCGCGTCTAAGAGCCCTCTTCGTACTACTTTAAGCATGAACCCCAATAGCACGTGCGTTCAACATACAGGTTATCAGTTTGCATATGCAGCGCGCGGACAGGCAACACTCCGGCCAATTTCTGAGTATCGCATTCAAATTGATTCAGAGATGGGATTTTATCCATTCGCATAACTAACCATGAAATTCTAAGTTATACCAACTGCGATCAAACTCTCATATGATAGCAACAGATGATTCAAGGTCAAGGCAACACGGCCATGCCCATCTCAGGTAGGATAGTTTATACAAGTATTCATGCGGGGTGAAGAATAATCAATGAAATATTAATATTCTTTAACTTCGCTGGTGTGACCAGGGGTAGGGTTAAACCGACCAAAAGGCTGGAAACGCGACTCATGACGATTCTGAAAGAATGCTAGTTGGTAGCTTCGCTTCCCCATGAAAGATTATGTGGGACTACTGGTCCGTCTTTATTTCCCGGATTCTCGGCATCAAAATCTAAACGGTCGGGGATTCTCAAACCGGCTGGAAGATGGTAACGGACAAACCACACAGACACGCCATCCTTGTACAGCCACGGGTCCTCGGTTTGGCGTTGCCACTTTTCCAATCGCAACCTGAGGTCATCAAGTACAGCGGCATACGCTGGATCCTTTGCCAGATTGTGAACCTCTCTTGGGTCCTCCTCCAGATCGTATAGTTCTTCCGGAGGGCGGAAGAAGTAGTCTCTTAGCTTCCGTCCGCCAACCAGGATATCTGTGTCGGTTGAATTGCGGATATCCTCCCAAGACAATGACCCATAGAGATCGGCGGCAAAGGGAAAATCTAATCGCCAGGCCAGATTCCGGTGGTATTTATACCGGCGATCGCGGATGAACCTTGTTGGCCAGTAATTCGTCACTTCATGGAAAGTGTGCGATCCAAACGTCTGGTCGAAATCGGGTAAGCTGTTGGAATTTCCAAGTATCGGTAGCAGGGATCGGCCCAATCGCTTTTTCTCTGGATCTGTGACCTCGGGATGACCGACGAAGTCAAGAATGGTAGGAAGGATATCAACATAGGAGATCATGTTTGAGCTAACGGCTGGAGGTGTGCTTGGTTGCCTAATTATCAACGGGAGTCTAACACCTGCATCATAGAGCGTTGTTTTGGAGTTGATGAAAGGCGGGCCATTATCGCTGATGAAGATGACGAGGGTGGAATCCTCTAGGCCGGTCTCCCTCAGAGCATCAAGCACAAATCCGACACCTTGGTCAACACGATGGATTGATTTGTAGTATTCGACTAGTTCAGAACGAGTACCGGGTGTATCATTGACAAAAGAGGGAATCGGAACGTCTTCGGGTTCAAGATGAATCTTGGTGATGCGAGGATCATAGTCATCAGTGTTCCCGAAACCACCTCGAGTTCGGTCGCGATGAGGATCATGATACCCAATGGTCAACGCAAATGGTTTGTTGCTGGCTTTTGCTTCCTCAAAAAAAGATCTGGCTTGGTCGGCAATAACAGCAACATCGCGGGTGTCGCTCTCCTTGCGCAGTTGCCACGGATAAACAGCAGATGGGCCCACATGAATCTTGCCCAAGATTCCCGTCCAAAGGCCGGCCTCATTCAATAGATGAGGTAGACTTTTCACATGGTCGAAGGTCACGAAGTGATGACGGTGGCTCGCTAGTCCATATTGCCCATTCTGATGAGTGTGAAGACCAGTGTAAATGACAGAGCGGCTACCGCTGCAGGATGCCGTACTCGCAAACGCGTAGTCAAATCTGGTTCCCTGCTCTGCAAGCCGGTCAAGGTTTGGCGTTTGGATGGTATTGTCTCCGTAGCAGCTGAGCTGTTTTCCGAGATCATCCGCGATCAATAAAAGCACGTTCTTCTGATTTGCCATTGTTGTGAAGAAAGAAAACTCGAGAACAGCTATACAACAGTTTTATCTTTCATGACAAACATGAAATGAGTAGGAAATCGAAATTAATGAAGAGCAAAGGGAGTTCTGTGGGAAGTTGTCGAAGATCGCTTTTGACCCCGCTTAGGGTCACCTATCATTTCATGGGCGGATAATGCAATAACTCACACATACTAGCAGATAGCACCAAGCTACTGCATATTCCACCTATAGGAATAGCTTTGCTGCAAGGATCTCGGGTAATTGGGGGTTGGGTTCAACCTGCTGCATGAACGCAATTCCGTCAGCAGATGATGTGCTTGCGGGTAGAGAGTCACCATAACGGCCTTATCAACCCAATCCTTCTTCCATTATGGACTCGTATTTCGACATATCAATATAAATTAATCACGCCATGTACTCAGTCATCTCAATATATTATTTTCATGTTGCAATGCGCCCTTAAATTAGGAAATCCTGAAGAACTTGAGCTAGTCGCAGGTGCCTGACAGAACCCATGTTTGGTAGACACTGTTTTGTGGTAGATTTGGTCCTTGCAGAAAGTAATAATCACGTACTTGGACGGATGCATGATTTCCTGCCTATAAACAAGAATCATATAAATAATGGGTCTGGGTTACGAACAATCTACGCAGAACAATTTCTTCATCTGAATTATATATCTTTTAAACATATATTGGTAGCGTCGCCACGAGAGCATAGTATTCTCGATGCGTTCCATTTCATTCATACTATTTTCTGTGTTCGCAGGCCTCGCAGCCGGCCAACTGATTGGCCCAGTTGGTCCGACAACCCATCTCGAAGACAAGGATATTGAGTGCAATATTTTGGACTATGGTGGCGTTGCCGATAATGAAACCGATGTCGCAACTTCCATAGAGACCACGTTCACCGAATGTGTGCTAAACAACCCCAAAAGTCGTCTTGTTATCCCCGAGGGCGACTATTTGATCAAGCGCAGTGTTGTTTTGAGTAATGGAACCAATTGGGCTTTCCAGCTTGACGGTCTGATCACCGCGGCATATGGTGGAAATTGGACAGTCGACCGTGAGTTGATACTCCAAGGGTTTGCGGGAGAGCAAATAATAAACTCTACCATCAACGGCGAGGGTGACGGAAAATTCTTACTAGATGTGCTCGTCATTGTGAACGGTATGACTACTTAATCCTCATTCCGGATGACAGGCTTCTAAATACATCCCATTCAATGTGTGCAGCTGTCGATTTCGAATTCTATTCGTCCAACGGGCTTGGCGCATTTCAAGGCCAAGGATATATCTATCGAAATCTGGCAAAGTGAGTTATCTGAAATCCTATTTCTGCACACAGCTGACGAGCTTTCAAAGCACCGACCGCCCTCGACTTGTGAGATTAATCTCGCCCACAAATGCTTCTGTGCATGATTTGATCCTTGTGGATAGCCCCAAGTTTCACATCGTGTTTGATTTTGCTGTGAACCTGGAGGCGTACCACCTTACTATCCGCGGTGCTAACCTAGGAAGCTATGATGGCATTGACGCCATCGGCACCAACTATTACATCCACGATAACGAGGCAAGTCGATAGACCATAAATTAGCAATCTAGCAGTGGCTAACAATAAGACCGATGGTAGGTCACGAATCGTGATGAGTGTGTCTCCGTGAAAAGCCCGTCCCATCATGCCTTAGTCGAGAACCTGGTTTGCAATCAAGCAGGATCTGGTGTTTCAATTGGCAGTCTCAACGTATCTGCGGAAATATCTAACATCGTGAGTCTCATCAGTTGATTCGTTCGCGAGTGGTTTGGCAGATTACTAACATGAAATAGGAAGCTCGCAATATCAGCATTATCCAGGGCAACAATATCGCCTTCATCAAGACGTATCCTGGAGGGTCTGGTTACGTCAAAGACGTCACATTTGAAAATTTCCGCTCTTTGAACAGCCTGTACGGGTTGGACATCAACCAATACTGGCAAAACACATGGGAGCCTGATACCGGTTCCGTGACATTGAGCAACCTTGTCTTCAAGAACTTCTCAGGTAATCTCGGCTCGTGTATCCAGTGAATGCAGCCCTCGTACTGATGCACAAACATAGGATCGGTTGCCGATGGAGCACTCCGCCCGCCATTGTATCTGTTTGCAAGTGACTTGACATTTGCAACGAACGTCACCGTGGAGGAATTCTCTGTCTGGACTGAGACTGGTACAACAGTCGTCAACAAGATCAGCAATATCTTCGGCACTGGGGATGACAGCTATGGAGAGAATGATGGCATTGAGAGCCTCCAATCTGGAGAGTCGCCGTATACGTACACTAGCACCTATACTATTACGGCTTCTCCCACCAATTGGCAAGCTCCATTAACCCCAACCTGGGCTTTACCGAGCACTGGATATGGAAGTAAGTTCAACGAGAATTGTTCTGGTTATCTTTTACATAGCTAACTTATCTACAGCTGCGTCGCCTATTCCAGTCTATACTCCCGCACCTCTTTGGCGCCCTGGTGGAATTGACTATAACCTCCATTATTGGGGAAGCTTTTAGTTACGAAACCTGCAATACTACGTTTAGAAATGGGTTGGGATAGGATGGGAGATTATGTAGATAGAATGAGTTTGATAAAGCTCCAGAGATTGATTGTAAGGTAGAATTGAGCGAATCCTCGCTCTCGCCAACAGCAAAAAGCTGCCTGACATTGCCCAAATAAGAAAATATATTTATCGCATTGCAGTCCCGCTTTCACGAGCATATATAACATCTTCGCACATGCTTCTATAGCCCCACACCAGCATTGCCAAGGAAAATCGAGTGACAGGAAGGCTGTAATGGAGACATCTGTTCATGCCAGAAAAACTACTGGTTCCGTTAGAACATATCTCAAGCACTAGCAATTTCCCACCAATCCAGAGACATGACACCGAACAGGGCCTCGACTGTCGGTAAATTAAGCAAGGAGGGGCATTGATAGATTCCAGGGTCTTGGGTGCGCTATGATTGGAGTAGCCCTAGCTTGTGTCATCCGCGCTTACATGACGACGATGGTCAGCAGCAACATATCGCGGTCAATATGCGCCAACTCAGAGTTAAGCAAGTTGGAAAGCAGCTAGTTGCTGTCATCTTTCATTTAATATAATTTTACTATCATGTTATTAGCATCTTATCACTGAGAACTGCTACTATAGTATGTTTGGTCGTTCTATGATAGCGCAAATGCCCATCACCTCATCATCCTCGCCGATCACGCATCTCCGGGCTCTAGCTCCAGGGAGCTACTTCCCTATGTACGCATCGCATGTATATAATTCCAACCTAGCCAACGTGTATTTACCTTCAGCAAGCCATATTATCTTGTTCGGGCCTGGGTTGGCTGTTATATCCTCTTGACCTTGTCCGGTATACAGATCGCTCCGACTATGGAGCGAAATCCCTCCAAAGCTGCGTCTTCACTGGATCGCGATCAAGTCGAAAGAAGCCAAGACCTGAAAGATGGGAGCTACGTGAACCTTGCCGAGCCAGACGATTCCCCTGGCTCTGATGCAGTCCTTTCTTCTCTCTTCCGTCGATCCAAGAAGCACGACCCTGACGCTATAGCGACCACTCGAAGTGTATTCGATGACCCTTCACTTGCACCATTTTACCAGCCTCATCCAAAGTATGAGAATCTTCATCGCTTCGACCCCAGCGCACGATGGACGTACCGCGAGGAAACGAAAGTTCGACGTAAGACAGACTGGTCAATTCTTCTTTGGATCCTAGTTATGTTCTTTGGGTTGAACCTCGATCGAGGAAATCTGAGCAACGCCAACTCGGATAATCTTCTCGGCGATCTGAACCTAACCACCAATGACTACAACAACGCACAAAAAATGTACCGGGTGGGTTTTCTGATTGCAGAGATCCCGTCGCAGATGCTTGGAAAAGCAATCGGTCCTGATCGGTGGATTCCGGTTCAAATCATCTTGTGGAGTTTTGCGTCTGGAGGACAATTCTTCATGCACAATCGTGCAGGATTTTTCGCTTGTCGCTTCTTCATAGGGCTGTTCATGGGTGGCTTCATTCCTGATTCCATCTTGTACTTGTCTTATTTTTATACGAAGGCGGAGATGCCGTTCCGCCTGGCACTGTTCTGGTTCACTGATTCGATATCTGGTGTCATCGCATCATTCATTGCGTACGGTGTCTTGCACATGCGCGGCGTGGACGGAAGGGAGGGATGGAGATGGCTTTTCCTAATCGAAGCGCTGATCAGTTTTGTGATTGGCTGTCTAAGCTTCTTGTTTCTGGTCCCTGGACCCACTCAGACCAGAACGTGGTGGAACCCCAAAGGAATCTTCTCAGAAAGAGAGGAGACGATTATCGTTAACAGAGTGCTGCGAGATGATCCATCCAAGGGTGACATGCATAATCGCCAAGCGCTGTCCCTAGGGATGTTATGGAAGAGTCTCAAAGACTATGACCTCTGGCCGATATATATCATCGGGATCATGTTCGAAATTCCGACTTCACCACCAAAGTCTTATTTGACCTTGTCACTCACGGGAATTGGCTTCTCCACATTCCAAACGACCCTCTTGTCCATCCCTGTGACCGTCTTCGCCGCTATCAATCTTGTCCTCGTCGCGCTCTTATCTGAGTTCTGGGGACAAATCTCAATTGTGTGCCTTCTAACACAGTTGTGGTCACTTCCACTCCTCATTGTACTCTACACATCTGCCGGAAGCCTTTCCAACTGGGGGCTATATGCCGTCTCGTTCATCTTACTGGGCTGGCCGAATCCTCAAGCTGCCCAGGTGAGTTGGTGTTCGCGATTGAGCAACAGTGTGAGAACCAGAGCAGTCAGTGCAGCAATTTTCAATATTATGATTCAGCTTTCTGGAATTGCGTCCTCCAACATTTACCGGTCGGATGACAAGCCTCTCTACCGCCGAGGAAATAGACAACTGATCGCGATCAATGTTGCCACTATTGTCATGTACGCGTTGGCGAAGTTTTATTATGTATCTCGGAATCGGTGGAAGAAAGCTCAATGGGACAAGATGACGGCGCAGGAGAAGGCTACTTACTTAGAGACAACGACGGATGAGGGGAACAAGCGGCTTGACTTTTATTTCGACAGTTGAAAGGGTATCATGCTGCTCGGATAGTGCGTGGTTTTTGTAGGGGACGTGCTTGTCAAAAGATTTCGTGGTCAGTAGCGGACGGCACTAGTGAAAAGCAGACTGTTTATAAACAGGACAAGCAATCAATATAGGGACTAATCATGAAATTAACTATCCGTGCATCAGTGGAAGGATAGTGAACGAAGCAGGTTGTTTGGAATTAAAGATCATATTTACCCAGGCCTCAGTAGAATCTGTTCTTCGTACTCTCGACTACCATACACAATCGGAGAAATGTAGGGTAGGATCTTAATCGAAACAGCAGATGCCAGACGTGAGGTCAAGGACCACATATTAATGTCGAACAAAGTGAATTCAATTTCACTTGATCTCAGAAAAAGATTTTCATAGGGCTTATCACTATAAAGTCCGCAGTGGATAATTAAACTCTAAGTTGGGCGGAAACGAAAACGAAAACGAACCAAAATAGAAACAGGGTCCTGCGGCTTAAACGAATATACGAGCGGATCCTCACGAATGTACCCGGTACCATCAATGAAAAGGTCACCAAAATTTCAAGATAGGATTCATATAACCAATAGAAACGTCTGAGCAGAAGGTAGTAAGTGTTCCAAATATTCTGATCCAGTCGACTTCTGGACCCCGAATAAAACACTCCGTTCCTTGGGCGAACAGTGCTCAGGCCTTACCCAAGAAATGTACTCTGTAGCCCCATAATATCATCATATACACAACGAATTTTGCGTTGCACAACCTTTCCTCAGCCTCACCTGTGCGGGTCCACTATCTGTTAGGCTATTGTCTGAAGCCCCATGTTACTATAGAGAGATAGTATAAGTAGCAGCTTGATAGAAAGAATTTTCTCCGTCTTGTGGTCTAAAGACTTTCCAGGCCCCTATTCACTCACTACCGTTAATATTTTCCTCCACGCTCTTTTTGTTCTTATATGTTTGTTGTTGCTTGCTGTTGCTTTCCGTTCACTCCAAAAATGCTGGGCCCTAGGGATTCCGCCAGTTATGACTTCGCATTCTATCGCTATGACCCCAGTATGGGTGGCGCCGTTCTTTTCATCCTCCTCTTCATTGGCACAACAGGGTATCATGTCTTCCAAATGGTCAAGTCTCGAACATGGTTCTTCATCCCATTTGTGATCGGAGGTATATGTATGAGCACCTTCAATGTGCGTGAGTCTCGAACCATCATGCTAATTTTCCTAGTCGAGATTATCGGATATATCGGACGTGCCATGTCTAGCAAGCAAAGTCCAAATTGGACTCTCGGACCCTACATTGTGCAGACGCTCTTTCTTTTACTCGCCCCAGCTCTTCTCGCAGCCTCCATATACATGCTACTCGGTCGGATTATCCTTGTGTTACAAGCCGAATCACACGCTCTCTTGAAGAAGAAATGGTTGACCAAGATATTTGTCACGGGTGATGTCCTTTCATTCTTATTGCAGGGAGCGGGTACGTATCGCATAAGGCAACCCCATATTACCAGATAGGTCTCTGACCCTGTCCAGGTGGCGGCATTCAGGCTAGTGGAAGCCTGGCCGGCATGAAGAATGGCGAGCACATCATCGTCGTTGGTCTCGTGATCCAAATATTCTTCTTTGCATTCTTTATGGTCACTGCGACGCACTTTTACTTGAAGGTCCATAAATATCCCTTCCCGCGATCTTGTTCTCCACATATTCCTTGGAAGAAACACATGAAGGTACTCTATGCGACGAGCATATTTATCATGGTTCGATCCATGTTTCGATTGATTGAGTATATTCAGGGGAACAATGGGTACCTCTTGCACCATGAAGCCTTTCTTTATATATTTGATGCATTGTTGATGTTTATCACCATGATAATATTCAATGCTGTCCATCCGCAAGAAATCGGTCAACTACTCCGTCATCCGAATGACTATAGTATGGCGACTCTTCCAGAAGATCAGGCTCCGAATCCTTACCAAGGCTGCAATAATGTGTGAGGAAGTTGTAGCATTCTTGCTACTTTTGGTCGTCATCCTATGTGTTACCGTCCGCAATACATCCGTTACGTTTGTGTTCTTCTTCTTTCCAGGCCCAATTATTGATTTTGGGCTCTATCTACATTTAATAAGATCCGAGATTCATCGAGGATGAACAGGCCTTTCCAGTTTATTGGGCTTGAGTCATAGAGCCTAATTCCGATCACGTGTGTTTTAGGTCAAGGCTCATGCAATCAGAAACGATACAATAATGAGAATATGTGCGAGTTGGCTATGTACCATCCATTTCATTGTCACTTCAGGATGGTGGGACTAAGCTATCCTGATGGGATCAGTCAAGGCGGGTACTTCAACACGAGACTAGGAAGTAGTACACAATAGGGCTGCCTCTCAGCGAAAACCCCAAAACTAAACATTTCTAGATCAGACAATCAATTGCGGACTGAGTTTCCTGAATGGTGGAAGATGCCATACTGTTAGCGGGGACTATTTTTAGCATGTCATGACTTGGTCGGCGTCCGTACATAGAAGGTTAGCGGATGTCTTGATGATCACACAAAAAAGGGATAGGATGAAACTAGATGTCTCACTGGCTATCTCATTTGCCCAACAGCATCAGTCGTTCCGGCCCGCTAGTTCCACCACATGTCACTTGTCTCGGATTATTCTCGAAGGTCTGGCATTTCAATGTTCCACCTGGTCGCTCTACATAAATAGACCTTTACGCCGTTTTGTTTTCTTCTTCGTTCTACGTCATTTATTTATCCAAAATGGCTTCCAAGACCCTTCTACTCATTCCGGCACTGGCCACAGCCGCTCTGGGAAGTGTATTGGACCTAGATATCAAGGTTCAAAATGGCTATGTATGTCAATGAGAAGCTCAGCTCCTGAGAAATTTCTACTAACTCGGCGAAGAGGACTATCGAGGTAGACCTTGGAACCCCAGGTGGCCCGTTTGATTTGATGTACGACACCGGATCATCAACACTCTGGGTGCTTGATAGCAATTGTACAGATGATTGTCCAAATGTTAGCGGGTTAGTTGATTCATCCCACCATTCCTTAAGCCTACACTAATCACGAGCGCCAGGTACTCCCGACACGGCTACAACCTCACCTCTACTGGTGTCAACCTAGGTGTCAACGACAGCATTGCTTACAGCGGAGGCACTGTCAGCGGCTTCACTGCCACGGATATTCTCACGGTTCCCGACACCAACGTCTCATATCGCCAGAGCTTTGCCGTCATTACCGACAGTACCTGGGCGGCCTTAGCAGCCGATGGGTTCATCGGCCTGGCATCGTCCACCATCGCATTCAAGAATACTACGACAGCCGTCGAACAGATGATGCAGGATGGACTTTTGGATGAACCTCGATTCGCCATATATGCAGGTTCAGGGGTATCGACCGTGACCAACCCTGATCCGGAGAATAATGGCGTGTTCACCTTTGGTGGCAGCCATGAGGAAACCTATGCGGACGGGGAACTGCAATGGATGAAGATGCTCTCCCCCTTTGAAATATACAAAACAAATCTCCTTGGAATTCAGGGACACAACAACTCCGATGGCCAGGCCCTGTCAAGCGACGTCCTGAACTGGTACGGCCAGGTTATTTTCGATACCGGTAGGCATTTTCTACCACACTGTTTTCTTTAGCTTGCTAGACTAATCTATACAATGTCGCAGGTGCTTCATCGATAAGCATTCCCAACGACCAGATTGAGGCGATGTATGCCCTAACGCCTTTCTCATACGCTGACATCTCATCTGGATACCGACCTCTGTGCTCCGATTTCAATGATACATGGTCGATCTCTTTTACAATGGGCTTCTATGGCGAGGGCGTCACCTTCAATTTGACCGGTGATCAGCTGGCCGTGCCTGGCTATCAGGACGACGACCACTGCTTCCCTCCCTTCAATCCATGGGACAGCTACAACACGATTATTGGTCAGCATTGGTTGAGCAATTTCTATGCTGTATTCGACTTCGGATCATTTGACCCGGAGACATACGATATACGTGTTGGGCTGGCTCCTTTGAAGAAGGAATACCTGCCGAGCGCTTGACCTAAGAACTTCTATTCGTGTCTTTGAGCATTTAGTTCAAACCTCTTGCTCGGACGTCAATGTTTAAGCATGCGTAAAACTATCTACTAGAAGTTAATGTTCATCGAGAGTTCAACGTTTGAATAAGCAGCTTATCTTCATTCTTTATAGCCACTATACGCGACATGACAATTGTTTTGTGGGTCGGTGCGATAAAGTGGCCATCCTGCCATTCTTCCTGCATCGTCGTAGTCGGATAATGAATGCATATAAAGGCAATAGCAATCAAAATAAGCCAGGAGATGGAACATGAAAGGATCTTACTCTTTGTCATGGCCTCATGCAACTTTGGTTCGGGCTGTCGGTGACCCTGTGGGGCACATCTCCGGGGAGTGGAGGCCGTTAAGCTTCGGACAACATTATTTCTTCGGGTCAACCATGAAAAGGTTCGGGGACCTGCATGTATTCCCCAAGCCCGCAAGTCGGCGTCATTAAAAATTATTGCGGATAAGGAAATGGAGCCATGCAGACTATCTTTACGGTTCTATGGTTTGTTAGAGATAATCATTGCTCGCCGAACCCAGATGCAGCATTGATCTGTTAAAACCCTCTCTCATATTCCGCGAGTCACTCGAATTCGTGATCAAGCTTTCTCAGATCTCAGTATGGGGCCAATTTCATCTCTCCTCGTCTCACCGGCCGAGCTACATCACTTACTTAAAGCTGCCTCTACTGCATTCCGAATTGTCCCTGTCGCAGCGGGAAATTATTCCACACTTCCATCCTTCGAGTCTCATCATGTACCCGACTCTGTGTAAGCCATTTCTCCGCCTACTCTGTCCGTTTGACCTCCATCTAATTACAATCAAACAAAAGGTTCTTCAACATGGATGCAGCCAGAGACGCCAACTCACCCTACCCGATGATGCTGCCCTCTTCAGCCCAGTTTGCAACGTACATGGCAGAGCGTGGCATCCGCCCAGATGACGTTCTAGTCATCTACGATACCTTCGAGACGGGTCTCCGCTTGTCTCCCCGTGTCGCATGGGCCTGTCAGCACTTTGGACACAAGAATGTTCACGTATTGAACAATTTTGCCAACTACGTAAAAGAAGGGTTTCCCGTCGCTTCCGGGCAGATGCGGACGCCAGTGTCTTCGACAACTAGCGAGATGGATGAAGCTCCCAGCATTTATCCGGACCCCGAGGCAGACAACGTGATTACCTTCGAGCACTTACGTTGTATGATTAAGGACCCATCGCAGAAAGGAAATTTTCAGATCATCGATGCCAGACCCAATGACTTGTTTTCTGGACGTGCTGCAGCCAACGGCGCGAGTACTTCTGTGAGATTGGGACATATGCCATCTGCTATCAATGTCCCTTTTGATTCCGTTCTTGGTCTAGACAAAACATTTCTTCCTCCGGCAGAGCTAAGGGACCAGTTCGTGAAATCGGGAGTAAGAGAAGACGTGCCGGCTGTGTTGACCTGTAATAGCGGTGTTACTGCTGCAGTGGTAGATCTGGCGCTGCGGGTGGCTGGCCTGAATGTGAAGACGAGCCTTTATGATGGGAGTTGGAGTGAGTGGGCTGATCGAGTGGATGAAGATGGTTTGATTGTTATATAAAATCGAGATTTCCTACTGCTCTCAATTTTTTATGCACTTGATCGTTATAGAGATATCTAAGGATACCAAGGCCTGAGGAGCATATTATCTTCCTCATTTAATGGCCATGCTATTTTGGTTACAGTGGGTCTACCTCGATGATTAGTCTCCGCGGGACGGCAACCCCGGCAATCGCCGACAAAAATCGTGGAGCCATCCAGATTGACAATCTAGCTCAAAGCCATAGTGTTACCTAAACTGTGTTCCATTGGTCATTCCGTCGAAGGTCAAGCGCGATCGGGGACCGGAGATGATATCCATAGGCGGGTGACAAAGCGTTCGTCTATCGTGCAATTACCCACTGAGGGTGTAGGAAGTGCTGCGTATGTTAAGCGGTTTTGCAGACAGCCACCAAGAATACCCATCTATAGAAGATTATCAACCCCTACAGGCTCGTGGGTACAGTACTCGCTAGATCGGGTTTCGGGGACCATTTCCACGGCGCGGGAAGTCATGGTGGTTCCGTCGATTAGTGTTCACTGTCGCCGTCTTGTTCGCCACCAACACCGGGGTTCTGCGGTGAAGGGTATACATGGAACTACTAATGTTATCTTAAGATAATGAGCATCTCAGTAGTCTGGATCGTCGTACTTGCCCCACTGAAGGTCCTGCTCAGACATAGTTTGTCTCTGGCCTTCTTCAGGGGTCAGCAAAACTTTAATAACCGTTTTCTAATCTGCTGTTCAGTCGCCAAATCTCTCAGAAGCATAAGCATGCAAAGCTTCATAGTAAACATTATCCCATGGTACTTGAGTGGGTAATAGTGAACATTCTGGCTGTGAGTAGTGCTCGCTCGGTGACACCATGGACCCCTATCCCGATCTAAACCAAACTACCGAGTCACCGCATGCAAGTAAACCCCGAACAACTTATTATTCATCATACGGTTTTCTGGCCACGCTGAAGCGATAAAATAGAGAGAGAATCGTTTTCGTAAGCTTCGACGCTAACAACAAACATACCACACCAAGAACATACACAGCATCATCATGGCTCAAGAACCCACGATCCAATCCCAGTTCGAACCCAACACGGGCACCTGGCAATACATAGTAGCCGACCCATCAACATCAAAAGCCGTCATCATCGACCCAGTACTCGACTACGACTCAGCTACTCAGGTTATAAGCACGTCCACTGCTGACAGCTTACTTGCTGGAATCGAAGAAATGAACTACAGCATCTCCTATATTCTCGAAACACATGCGCACGCCGACCACTTGACTGCAGCATCGTACCTGGCATCTCGCATCAGCCAGAAACAAGGATTCCGACCGTCCATCGGTATCGGAAAGCACATCACACAAGTGCAACAACTCTTTGGCAGCCGGTTTCAAATTCCCGCTGAGGAGTACGAAGGAGTCTTCGACAAGCTCTGGGAGGATGGCGAGACATTTGAAATCGGGTCGTTAACAGCTACGGCCATGCATCTACCGGGTCATACTCCTGATCATTTGGGATACAAGATTGGAGGTTCGTCCTTCCGCCATCATGGCTCTCTTTAGACAAGTATAGGCGAAATCCTGCTCATAATTGGTGCACAGATAATGTCTTCTGCGGCGACTCTCTCTTCCACGCCGACCTCGGTACTGCCCGCTGCGACTTTCCCAACGGCAGCGCTCAAAGCCTCTACCACTCCGTCCAGAAACTCCTTAGCCTGCCAAATCAAGTCAGAATTTGGACAGGCCATGATTACCCCAACGCAAACCGGACTGAGCCTGTGCCGTGGCTGACTGTCCGCGACCATCGAACGCGCAACAAGCATGTCAACGATGATGTTACCGAGGAGCAGTTCTTGGCTTTGCGGCAGGAGCGTGATGCTACCCTCCGTCAGCCAAAGTTGTTGAATCCGTCATTGCAGGTGAATATCCGTGCTGGAAGGCTGCCGAGAAAGACGGAGTCTGGAATGCGAATGTTACATTTGCCGTTGAAGGTAGATGGAGAGGAATGGTGATGAAGATGGGGAGATCTTGTTCATTATTATTATTCTACCTTAATCGTGTGCCATCTATTTAAAATTGTTCGAATAGTATCTTATAAGTAAATATTAAATATTTATTGTAATCAAGCACTTTCAAGCCATAAATGACAGTACAATGCTCATTCTACTTAGCTATGCTGTAATTCATGTGTTCAATCCACTGATTTGGGTGGAAAGTTGTCGCCGTCGTCCCACTCAGGAATTCAGTACATGTAAACTCTACAGTTAAGAATATCCTTTAACTCAGAATACTTCTTCACATCTCCCAGAACTAAGAATGGGGCTGGTGGCCGACGACCCCTTTTGCTACCTGTATGGGTCATAGACGCCGAATGCCCGAACTTTATCCGAGACGGCGAATGCCAATCGCCGATCTCAAAATTGTTTTATACATCATGACAAAATTCGGTATTCATTATCGGCCGATTGTAGAATCCTGCTTCTAGAACATATTAGAGTTAGTGTTCCTGGCATACCGTGAACTCACTGCCAATCCCACAGCTAGTGCCCATAGACCTACCCCATGTCTCCCAGTCGATGAACAACTATCTATCCGCCTCACATCCACCAACCACAATGTTAATACCGAACACCAAATCACGTACACAACCTCCGACATCAAACACCTCACACCCACCCTCACAACTATACAAAAACAACCTCCCCCTCCCCGCCGTCCACAGCTCACCCACCAAGACCCTCACACGCCAATGCACCGGATATCTAACTGAACAAATCCGCGAAGACCTAACCCTGGAATCCCAACTCCTCCTCCTCTCCTTCGCCATTGGCATCCAAGATGCCGCCGCGTGGAAAGACTACGGCTGCTTCGCCTCCAACCAAACAGGCAACATGCTCTTCCTGGCTATCGGCGGTGCCGGACTTGCCAGCAACGACGATTTTGATTTCACCTACGTGGGGATGAGTCTGGGGTCTTTTGTGGCCGGTGGGCTGGTAATGGGCCAATTCGCGAATTATCTGGGCGTGGTACGCATGCGCTGGTGGTTACTTTTCTCGAGTCTGTTGCAGACGGTGATGGTATTTGCCGCAGCGGCGATTATGGCGTATACAAACCCGGTGAAGCAGCAGACTAGTAATGATCCAGCGGCGCTGGTGACGTTGTTCCTATTGGCGTTTTCGTCCGGTGCGCAGGTTTCCATGGGACGGGCGTTGAAGGTCACGGATATTACGACGGCTATGGCCACGGCGGCGTATATTGATGTGGTTATTGATCCGGGTTTGTTTCGGGCAAGGAATCGGATGCGGAATCGTAGGGTTTTATTTTTGGTTATGTTGACGGCGGGGTGTTTCGCTGGTGCGGGCGTGGAGAAGGCGGCTGGGTCGTGTGCTACGTTGATTATGTGTGGGTGTTTGAAGGTTCTGGTTACTGTTATATTCTTTTTTACGCCGAGGATGAAGGTGGGGGTGTGAGGTTGTGGATAGAGATTGTGTTAAAGGTATTTTTTGGGCGTTGATAGAATATATAATATAGATCACAGAAAGAAGGAGTATTCTGGAAAGGTGAGCCAAAGCCATTGCGGCCATAGAACATGATCAGTCTGCTTCCATGAGATGCTGGGCCCTACCAGGGACAGGTTGATATTACATCAGTATCAGGCCGCCGCGGGAATGTCACAGTATCACTATGAAGTCTTACCATGCGAATGCAGTACGATATCTTATTATGTACACTAATTCAGCCTACATCACGGCTTTGTATATATCAAAATCGTACGGGAAACCCTTTTCTACTAGCAGATCCCTCGCAGACTTTCCCGACGCGTCACGGATATCTGGATCAGCCCCTGTCTCCATCAGGAGATCCAAAACATCCGCCCGGATTTGAAAGGTGCCTTGCCCGTTTCCCGGCTCATAATAATGTGTCTGTATGTAGTGATACAGTGGAGTACGGCCCTTGTTGTCTTGTGTGTTGATATCCTTGTTAGCACCCTGGGCCAAAAGAAACCTGGGGCCGGCCAGGTTCCGGTCTGGTTCGTCGAGAATGAGATGAAGTTCCGTCTGGCCTTGGGCATTAGGACGCAACTGTGCGCCCGCTTCAATCAGGGTGCGAAACCATGGGAACATGTTCTCATTCTGTGGCAGTGCGTAGTGAAGTATGTTTTTTCCATAGCGGTCAAGGCTGGTCAGGTCGGCGCCCTTTTCCTCGAAAAAGTGAAGGAGCTGCGTGCTAAGTGCCTCGACTTCGGGATCCTCATCGTCGACGCGCCAACACATGGCGAGATGAAAAGCGATATGGCCGTCCTTTGTGCGATAATTAGCAAGATCTGGGACGGCAGCCGGGCAGGTGAGTGGCCAGAGAATTTTGATGATCTCTAGATGGCGACCCTGACAGGCTTGGTGCACTGGTAGCCAGCCTTTAGTGTTCATCATATTGGGGTCTGCTCCGTGATCCAGCAGAAATCGCACAGTTGCTAGACGACCACCACCCGCTGCGGCATGAAGCAGGGAACCCCCTGGGCAGACATTTATCTCACGGAGCTCTTCGTTCATGTCTATCATGGCGCCTTCACGCTCATAGAAATAACAGATCAGATCTGGGTTGCCATTGCGCACCGCCCGAGCAAAGAGGCTGATCCCCTCTCCTTCCCCGGCAAAGCCGTCAGGGAGGTCCACGCCGTGGTCAACAAGCATCTTGATCATTTCCATGCCCATAGAGGTATCAATGGTAGCGTGAATGATTGGTTTATGCACAGTCCAAGGGGGGACATAGATGGACATAGGGGGTTGTGCGTTCGGGCGGGCTCCGCGGGTAAGTAACAGCTGGAACGTCTTGATTCCCCTGGACCAGGACTCCTCTGGTAGGGCCGGTAATATCCTATGGTAAGGGTCATACTCTTCATTTTCAGCTGCATCAGCCAAAGCGCGGTCCAGGATATCCTGTGGTACTCCAGAAGCCGGGTAGTTATGGAGCAGAGTGGCTAGTGTTTCTGGATGGTGATAAAGTGCTGCAGCAGCGACGGCCAGAGGCCATTCGCGGCTGCTAATGGTGTCTGAAGGTAGGCGATTAATCAGCCGTTGAACGACAGCGTTAGAGCCCCAGAAGGCTGCCGCCATAAATGAAATATATAGCTCGCTATCCATCCCTCCAAGAACACCACGTATTCCGTCCGCTGAAATATTATCCAGGGTTGCATCTGCTCCCGCCTCGAGGAGAATATCCACCATCTCGGCAGAGTTGCTTGCGGTGATAAGATGCAATGGAGTCAGGTAAACTCTACCATATTGTTTAATGCCCTTCTGATTAACATTGAAGCCTCGGGAAATCAAATAACGAAGTTGGTCTGGCCGGTTGCGCTTGATGGCCTCATGGAGTGCTGTTTCACCAGACTTCGGAAGGTCCACTGCTTCTGGAGAATCAAGGATGGCAGCAACGGCGGTAAGGTTGCCCACACGAGTCCATCCTATTAATTGAGCATTGGTGTTCGAATTGATGGGGTATGGGATTCTGGGGTAGCACGCCATGGTATTTGAAAAGTGCAGGAAATATTGAAAGAGGAAAAGAACCCAAATTAGAGGATTTGCTCTGCTCTAGTTGAGAAATTATGTGTAGTAGGATAATACGCGGCGAGCAGAAATGATACGCGCAGTACAGTATGTTACGTATTCTCTATGTAATTTACGGTCTCCCGAGTGAATCGTAAAGAATTGCTGGATACGATTCAACACAAACAGCTTGTCTTTCTTGAAATAAATCTCTGGCTGACAACCCAGCTTCATAGCTGTGTCGATGGTACTAGACCTTCTGTTGTAAACATATCCTTCACCTGAGACGAACAGCTGCCATAGTCTGATAAATTTGCACAGTAAGCATCCAAGCTGCCACAATATCCGTTCACCGAACAGCAATCCCCAAACTGGCTGCCCAGGCAGGTCGCACTGTTCGAGGACATACAACCGCAGATACCATCAGTGCTAAGCGGCTGCTCATCGCATCTACCAAAAGCAGATTGACATTGACCGATCTCGCAGTATGCATCAGTGCTGCCACAATAGCCACTCTTGGAGCAACAATCCCCAAATTGGCTACCTACAAATGGTCCACAAGTTTTCGTAGAGACAGCGGGGTGCCTTCGCCGCGCCGATCCAGATTTAAACCCAGATACATCTATAGCCCTGATTAGCACCACTCTTCCCCCGGCCGAGTCGAAAACACCATCGGAGCCCCAATAGCAGGAGCCGGTCTCGACATGCCTTTTCAAGTTACTACATTTCGCCATCGCGGCTGCTACCCACACAAGGTCAAGACTCATAGGAAATTGACGGCAAGCTAAAGGTAGTGGCACAGCTTTTATTGAACTTATCGAGCTTTTCTTGGGATAACCGTGGAATAGTATTTCTTTCTTTTTTTTTTTTTTTTTTTTTTTTTTTTTTTTTTTTTTTTTTGTTTTTTTTTTTTTTTTTTTTTTTTTTTTTTTTTTTTTTTTTTTTTTTTTCTGATAGTAGTAAAGACTTCACCCAGTCTTTTCACCACTTCCTCCCCAACCCTCTTTAACATAAGTTCTCTGTGATAAACGCAGACTGGCAAAAGATATGGAAAAAGATATAGAAGAGATCTTATACTCTGTACACATGACTCATTAGATCTACAGTCTAGTTTCACTTTGTTGGAGGTGGAATACAATTTAAACCATCGCTAGTAAACGCCTCAGAACCGAAACCTTTACTCACAGAACTTTAATCCGAAGCTCGGGGCAACAACATTCGGTGCCTAGGTACCTTTCCTGGCATCTCCCTATCGTGGGAAACACAGGTGAGTTTAAATTTTCTAAAACTAGTCAGGTACATGCCGTAGACCTAGGAACAGAAGTTTTATGATACATAAGACCGTTCATTTGGGGAAGAAGGCAACGAACTCGCTGTTCTAGCTTAGTTATTTTAATCGTATTTTCTCTATGCATATGTACACACTGCTCTTGTGGCCAGAGTGTTCCTGGCCCTGACTGGCCAGTGTGCCACAATAGTCTAATAAATCCGGCAACGACTAGCCAGGTCTGGATGAGTTTCATATGGAGGAGCACTTCCCGAAGTTGTGATGACATAGGGTGCTAATATTCGTGTGCGAGCTATGAAATGGATTTCGGCGATGACTGACCAAGATCGTCTGCGCCTATGTTGCCTGGAAGGAGAATGTTACGATTCGTACATGCTTCTAGAACTAATATATTTTCAGAAATTGTGCCGCCTTTTCTGTCGATATACTTGACCTTCAGTCTCATCTTTTAATATAATGTGCCTGTGCCTGCGCTATTGAATCTTTTATCGGCGAGAATTAACCTCCGCAGATGTGTTGTGGCTGGTGGCCATACTTCTTCTAGGCCTCAGATCTTTTCTAGCCGCACTACCATCAGCTATGTTAGAAAACAGACAGTCGTTGCTTACGTGTTTCTCGCTATCTACTGTCCAGCGAAGTAACTATTGGGTCTCCATTGGGGATCTCTTGCCGGAATTGGAGCCAACAAGCAACTGTTTCGTGACGCCGCTCGCAAATATATTTCGAAAAGAGATGCCTAGAGTTTTCCAGCTGGGAAGGGGTAAGCTGTCGTCTTTACCGAGATTTGATGCTTTATACCTGTTATACTGTGCTTCATTTTAAAGAAACTAATTTAAACTTATCGAACTCATAACTACCAAAAATAAAAATCTTAACCATAATGTAGAAACGGTCTGTGAAACGGAATATTTCCTCAGCCCCACGAGAAACCCTAGACCTAGACCTTTAACAGGACAAGCTCATTACTCTGAATAATTTGTCTTCTTTGAAAAACCGCCATTGAAAGGCCTCTCACCAGCCCTCACGAAGTCGTGGTGGATTTGCTTGATGGAGCATAATGTAGTCTGCCACTTTCGTATATTCGTACAGTACACTTGGGAGGAAGGCTCGTATATTCGTATAGCTCGCATAGGGCAGCTCCACAGCGGAGACACTCCGTTTCCAGTTTTAGACTTTTAAGCTTGGTTTTAGGCGGTCTATCTAGAGCAACGTATGTGATTGGTGACCGGGATAGAGTGGAAATACAAGATTTCAATGGGTTTGCTAGGTTGAGCGGTTATGATTTTCACGATGGGCGATTGCAGCCTATTCTACGGAAGACCCGTGATCGAGGCCTTGTCTGCGCCACCAACATCGTTGAACTACTGTATCTGAATATCAATCTTTGTCAACGTAGATATGTGAGAAAAGTCTTTTCTACCAAAGTCTGGATCGATTGGGAGTTGCTGCGATGGCTGGGCCTTCTTCAATATTCAAGGCCTCGATCGGTCGGTATCTCGATATTGCGTTGAGTGAGAAGTAGCAGATAAATCCTATGTTTACTCGGGTATCTCCAATTCCCATATTAATCTATCAAGGTAGGCCTCCATCCCACCATCTTTTGTGATGTACTTATCCTGCTATAAGGTACTGGGGCTCAAATCCCACGTGTTTGGATGTGGGCGTTACAGCCATTACCCCGACGGCAATCTTATCGTCACAGAATATATGTACCTCATCAATTCGCCGTACACAGCAGGCGTTCCCCTAAAAATCGTGCAGCCTATGTCCTCTCGAGTGAAAACTTAAATATTCGACCCTTGGGTCAAGGCGCTTAGGGTGTGGCGGACCGCTCGATCTCTCGGCAGACCCACACGTATTCGTATACAGCATGGCTTGAAGGGTTCCAGGGTCCAATGCAACGATTCTGATATCCTTATATTTATCTCATCTCATCTAGCCCTGCAGTCTCCATTCATTCAGTCTCTCCTTCCATTTCTTACCATCCTATACTCAAGATGGCCTCACAGAATGACTCCAGTGTATCCTTCGTTCTCTATCGATACACCCCGTCAATCCCAGCGGCGGCCATATTCACTGCTGTGTTCATCATCCTGGCCATAGTCCACACCTATCTTGCTATAAGACATCGATCAAAATATTTCATTCCTTTCATCATTGGTCTACTCTGTAAGTACATCTTCCAGCATATGCAACCCTCACCGAACTAACATATCACGGCCTGAATAGTCGAAGCAGCCGGCTACATCGCCCGAATCTTCTCCCACTATGACACCCTCGCTCTCGGCCCCTACATCGTCCAGACCATGCTCATCCTCGTCGCGCCTCCCCTCTTCGCCGCTTCAATCTACATGACCCTAGGCAGACTAATTCTCCATCTGGACGCCGAGTCCGCCTCTCTCCTTCGAGTAAAATACATTGCTAAGATATTCGTCGTCGGGGATATCATCTCCTTTCTGTTGCAATGTGGAGGTAAATATACCCCTACTACGCCATTAAAATCCTCTCGAGAACCCGCCACTAACATATTGCAGGCGGTGGCTACATGTCAGCCGGAAGCCTCTCCGCAATGGAAGACGGCGCCCACATTGTAATCGCGGGTTTAGCCGTCCAGCTCCTCTTCTTCGGATTTTTCATCATCGCCAGCGCTATCTTCCACTACCGAGTGAAGACGAATTCGCAATACTACACTGCTAGACAGGTGGTATCATCCTCCTCCCGTCGTCGCGACTCGTGGGAATGCATGCTGTGGTGTATTTATGGGGCGTGTGTGTTGATTCTCATTCGATCCATTTATCGTGTTGTTGAGTTCGTGGAGGGGAATGATGGCTTTGTTATGCGCCTGGAGTACCTGTTGTATATTTTTGATGCTGTGTTGATGGCCTTGCAGGCGATGTTGTTGTTGGTTGGCTATCCTGGACGGGTGCTGGGAGGGGGCAAACGGAACGATGGGGGTGTTCCGTTGGAGGAGAGGGCGGACTCAGCGGAGGGTTTTCTGGGACGTGGGAAGGGGGCAGTTTAGTGTTGGGTTAGATGCACGGATTGGGATAACGGGTCGGGTATACGGAGTTTGAGGCGTATTATTGTGCTATATAGATAGTCTGATATTATTGATTATATTCAATTGTCCATTAAAGCGGTATATTGGTATGAATTACTCCCCCTGCATCGCCATCGGCCACTCCATGAGAGACATTAACGCCCCATCTCCTAGCTTCTCAACCAGCCGATGAACGTTCTGAATCTCCCTTGGAAACGCCCCCCGTAGATACCACAAATCCTCGAATAGCAGCAGAATGACATAGAAATGTGCCAAAATCACATATGAAAACCCTCCGAACATCCCAGCATCCTGTCCTTGCTGTAGCGACAGAATAAAAGTGTTTGAGATGATTAGCGGCCACGACAGGACAGCTGCATCTTCGAGATCGGTCTGAATATCCACGGAGGCGGAGCTATCGCGCTCACTGGTTGAAAACTGAAAGACGTAGAGAGTGCGCATGTACATTTCCTCAAGACGATCAAGCGTGCTGACCTGTTCGCGTAGAAGTTCTGGAATCGTTTGTAAGTTGGGAGATCCGTAGGAATCTGGGCTTGGAGTGTCTTCCATGTTTATCCCAAAGTCCTGGGTAAGGGTGTTCGCAAAGTCGCGCAATAAGGAGATCTGCTGAGCAGCTCCTTGGGAGAAGCGAACAAATTGCGGGGACGCGTGTCGTAGACGTGGGAACACCCGTGTGGGTGATGTCGCTGAAAAGTCCTTCCAGTGCTCATTAGCTTGAGGGTGGTCCATTAAGGTCCGTAACCTGCTGGTCCGGAGAGCTATATAGTGCTCTCCTACCAAAGCGCCCAAACCGCGCACTAGATGCAGCCAGTCAATCCAGGGTTCTCCGGCTGAGTCACCATTGTGGAAGCCGATTCCCTTATCACCTAAAGCGCGAATGCGCAAGGAAGCAAAAGAAAAAGCCACTGTTAGGATGGAGCCACAGAATATGTAATCGGCTGTACTAGCTGTCGCCTCTGATAATGCGTGTCGGAAACCTTCAAGGCCTTTCTGGTGATGATCGAGGATGCGGTGGTAGTCACGAAAGCATTCTGCTTCGGGGATAGTCTGGTCAAATTTGGAGTTCAATAAATTGGTGTCGGGTGAGTCTGCCTCGCATAGCGCATGCGTGCCGGCCAGCGCCAGGAGAAGATGCATCAAATACTCTTGCTCAGCAGCCATGGTTGGAATGACTCGCTGCCAGATCAATTTACGCTGCGGATGAAGAGCCATTCTCCCCGAGACGTGGACCATGAAATGTGTCAAGAGACTCATGTCTGGCATGTTAATAACTTCGTTGCGTTGTGAAGTTTCTGCTGATTCAGACACCAGCGGTATGTGTAGGTCTAACGGCCGTAGTGACTGCCCTATATTGCCGTTCATTGAGTGATGAGAAGTCACTGGATTTGTATGTCTGCTGTCTTGTAGGTCAGGTTATGGGACTGATAAAAAAAAAAAAAAAAAAAAAAAAAAAAAAAAAAAAAAAAAAAAAAAAAAAAAAAAAAAAAAAAAAAAAAAACAACTGGCTGAGAATGCCATGCCCATCGAGCTTTAGCCACATACACTACCTGCTCATCTGGTGGCGGAAACGAACATGGTTCTTCGCGAAAAGAACAGGCGCCACAAACCGGCCTTACTTCATCACACTGAATTCGGTCAACATCGCAGCTAGAAGTCTCTGCATAGCAATTAGACAAACCTTGACCCGGCGTAGCTTGCAAGTGTAACAACCCTTGCGGGATTTGCTGTGGCGCGCCCGTCGTCTTTTGGGGTTTCGCGGATGGGAAACATCGGGCAGTGAAGCGCCCGCTGAGGAATGGGTATCTGACATAGTTGGCTCCCGAGCGAGACCGATATAGCAGTCCCATTTGTCTTGATAAGGAGTCGGTCGGAAGTAGGAAAAGGGCCTCGCCGGTTGAAAAGGTTGATGGTGGTGATGTTCTCAACCAAACAGCTGGTACGGGAGGGTAAATGGACCACGTCTGCACATTAGGCGCTTTTATTCCTTGTCACTTCATTCACAGCCACGGACATTTGCGATTCCTGGAGAAAATAGAGAAGTGTGCTCTTTATCATGCTACTGGTTCTGACTGATACACACAGATATGTACTTAGTGGCTGGGTGGTGAGCACGGGCGAGGGGAGTAAAGATGACCCGATCTCAAAGTATATCTTGAACGCTCTTCACGTGGGAGAGAGACATGGATTAAGGAACTTAGTGTTGGGGAAGCTGCACTTTTTGAACCTCGAGCTATTTTATTCAGATGAATCGTTAGTATCCTTAATGATCAGTAGAAACACATATTCCATATCAATGTCAACTTAGTTTCAATATCACACCGTACTTGCCTGTCCACAGTCGCCACCGTGGCCATCGTTGGTGTACTAGCTACCGGCAACGATAAGCCTTCACAACATCAATTCTTGCAGCAACATGCACGCAGAGGAGCGTGGTTCAGAATAATTTCTTCACAGGCTTGGCCTGGATACAATATCAGGGAATGAGAGCGGTAAACGCTGCCACCAAGCTCTTCCAATCCTTCGGCACGACACAGGCAACGGCTAGGGCTAGTACTATCGGAGTAGCTTGGAGGTACAATATAGCGCCTGCTTGATAGGTCCAGTTTTAGTTGTTCCAGCAATCGCATACACCATATTTCACAATCCACTCCATAGAAAGCAGTACCATTACGTAAATCAGCATAGTTACACACTGCGTTATTCATCGCTCCTGCAAGATGTTGGTCAGCATGTCTAGTAGTTCACTATGGGGTAACCTTCTCCAGTAACTCGATGGACCTATGAATGACCAAGAGTAACTGCGTTGTTTTTGGGAGACTAGTTGGGGGCAATTAGACGACGTGGATGTGGAGTCGTTCAACTTGTATACATGTGATCCTTGAAGATACAACTCGTGAGACATTTTTGTCCGTTCAAGTGGACAGAGTTGTAGGTAAAGCAACGTAGTGATCATGTTGCTGTATATTGCATAACCATCGCCAAATACATACTATAATGAGGTCTTCTTCTTCTTGTTCCTAACAGGTTGTCAACCGCCAGAATATGATATAGAAATGAAGCGAAATTAGTTCGCTAATTTCAGCTCAATAAGATAAACAGAATGCCATCGCAGGGCGTAGTTGATACTTCTCCATCCCACCGAAAAAACACCGATTGACAATAGCACTAGTGGGAAGCCCTGGCGCTTACAGCCGCATCGCTAGTCCAACAAAGATCCTTGGGGTAGAATCCCACACGTGGTAAAAATAAACTTCTGACCAGGGCGAATCCCTGAAGGGGGGGACAATGCTCGCACAGACCTCTACCATTAAAAATCCAACGGGTTGGTCATAGTTACAAATCCATACATTTTTCTCATCCCTTTCCCCCCTTCTTCGGCCTTCTTTCCGAGTCGTGGGGACAACTTTCGGAGACATTGGGGGAATTTTCCTCCGGATGCTGAATAATTTCGGGTGGATCCACGATGATGATTTGCCGAATGTCGCCCATCAGTGGAGCAGAACCTTCTGTTTAAAGCCAGTTGGAGGCTGAGGAAACCCCCGCGAAGCTTGCCATGAGCCACAGTTGGAGACCCAGAATAAAAGTCAGACCATCAAGTCGGAGACTTCGCCCAATGCGGCAAAGATGCAGATTCTTGTCCATGCCACCTTGACTGTTACTCAGGTATACAACTCCACTTTGGATTTCAAATCAGTTTCCACTCGGTTCTACTATCCCGATGGATCGTATAAAAGCGGTTGTCCGCTCAATTGAGCCGATCAACTGTCTCATCCTTGCATATATACCCTACTAGTCATTATATACCGCCTATACTTAATTTTCACGACATCATGACTGTCACCGATCTCGTCAACCACCCTGCCCAGGGCATCTCCTACTTCACTCCCGCCCAGAACATCCCCGCCGGTACCGCCGCCAACCCGCAATCCAGCGGCAAGCCGGTCCCGAAGCTCTTCCACCCGCTCACCGTCCGCGGCGTCACCTTCCAGAACCGCCTTGGTGTATGTTCTTCACCTTTTCCTCAATCATCTCCATTTTTAAAACATCTACTGACAACTGCTACCCAGCTCGCTCCTCTCTGCCAATACTCCGCCCAAGATGGCCACATGACCCCCTACCACATCGCCCACCTGGGCGGCATCGCCCAGCGCGGTCCCGGTCTCATGATGATCGAAGCCACCGCCGTGCAGGCCGAAGGCCGCATCACCCCCCAGGACGTCGGTCTGTGGAAGGACTCGCAGATCGGCCCCATGCGCCAAGTTGTTGAATTCGCCCACTCCCAGAACCAGAAGATCGGTGTCCAGCTCGCCCACGCCGGTCGCAAGGCCAGCACCGTCGCCCCCTGGATCTCCGCCACCGCCATGGCCACTGAGGAGCTCGGCGGCTGGCCCGACCGGGTCATCGGCCCCAGCGACATCCCCTTCGCCGATACTTTCCCCAAGCCGAAGGCTATGACCAAGGACGACATCGTTCAGTTCAAGAATGACTGGGCTGCTGCTGTGAAGCGTGCCCTCGAGGTTGGCGTCGACTTTATTGAAATCCACGGTGCTCACGGTTACCTCATCTCGTCTTTCTTGTCGCCCGCTGCCAACAACCGCACCGACGAGTACGGTGGTTCCTTCGAGAACCGTATCCGTCTGCCTCTCGAGATCGCCCAGATCACTCGCGACATCGTCGGCCCCAACGTGCCTGTCTTCCTCCGTGTCTCCGCTTCCGACTGGCTCGAGGAGACCCTCCCCGAGCAGAGCTGGGGTACCGAGGACACCGTCAAGTTCGCCAAGGCGCTGGCCGACCAGGGCGCGATCGACCTGATCGATATCAGCACCGGTGGTGTTCACGCCGCCCAGAAGGTCAAGTCCGGTCCGCTCTTCCAGGCTCCCTTCGCTGTGGCTGTGAAGCAGGCGGTCGGCGATAAGCTCCTGGTGTCGGCTGTCGGTGCTATCACCAATGGCCGCCAGGCTAACGATCTCCTTGAGAAGGAGGGTCTGGATGTCGCCCTGGTGGGTCGTGGGTTCCAGAAGGACCCCGGCTTGACCTGGACTTTCGCCCAGCACCTCGACACTGAGATCTCCATGGCTAGCCAGATCCGCTGGGGATTCACTCGTCGCGGTGGTCGCGAGTACATTGATCCTAGCGTTTACAAGCCTTCAATCTTTGATGCTTAGACGATGCAGATATATAGCAGAGCGCTACTTTTAATAGACTGTACATAGAATAGACATGACATGCATCCGATTCAACCATCTACCTTTGCCTCTGTACTATCATTATTCGCCTTCATTCCAACCATATAGTCAGTCGTCTCAACCGTACAATCTACATTACCAGCTATATAGCTGATCACTACTTGAATAGGACGTACATAGAAGGGACATATCCATTCCTATACAATCTATATAATAATCAAGTAGCTCAGCGCTATCGCACTTCACAACCACTACTACTATCTTACAACCCCGGCGTCTCCGCGATCCTAAAAACATACTTCACCGCACTCGCCTTCCCATCCATCAAATCCTTCATCGCCCCCTTCACGCCCTCCAACCCATTCTCCCGAACCTCAAACGGATGCCCCTTGAACCGTCCATCCTTCAACGCCCGACTAAACCACCGACAGAACACGAAGCACAAATCCCGACAGTCATCCACCCCGTTCGCCTTCTCATGCGCCGCATTCACCCACGTGTTCGTCGACAACAACCCGGGCAGATCCTTCGGGTCGCGGGGAAGTACATGGTCCACTTGTCCCCCTGGGGTGACTACTTGTGTGAGGACGTGCGCGCTGGTCTCGTCGACGATGGTGTCGAGTGCGTTCTTGATGTTCAGGTTCAGGGATTTGATGGCGGCAATGGTGGAGTCCGTCCCATTGCGGTAGTCGATTACTGTGTCGCCTTTGCTGAGGTCCAGGAGGGATTGGACGTAGGGTGAGCCGCCGCCGGCGATGGCGATGATCGGGTGGACGTTGCTGGCGCGGAGGAGCTTGATCGCGAAGGAGCCCACGGCTGTGCTGCCGCCGTAGATGACGAAGGGGGTCGGGGTGGTGGTTGCGCTGGGTGGGGACCACGGGGTGGGGAGGGCGTGGTGGTGGTGCAGGGAGATTACGGCCGTTAGGGCGGCCAGGGGGATGGTGGCTGCTTCTGTGGGTTGCAGTGCGGTTAGTGTAGTTCTGTGAATGGAGATGGGGTGGGGGGTGTATATGGGGATGGTACCCTCGAAGGAAACGCTCTCCGGCAGGTGGAAGGTAGTGTGTGCCCAGGCCACGGCGTACTCGGCGTATGAACCACCGGGTTTCAGCATCTCGTGGAATGCGGCGACTCGATCGCCTTCCTACGTTTGATTGAGTATGGTTAACATGTATGCTCATAACATGTGCTGTATGAAGGGGATGTACCTTGAATTCCACCACGTTCTTTCCCACCTTCTCAACCACACCCGCGATATCATCGCCCTGGTTCACACCATCCCGCACATGCGAGTATCGTGAGTACAGGAAGCTGTTCGGGTCATTGGCCAATTCGGCCACTTTCCAGTCCTTGGGGTTGGAGCCGGACACGACCACCTTGATCAGGACTTGGTCGTCGTTGATGCTGGGGATGGGCGAGTCGATGAGCTTGGTGCTCGGGCCGGGGAGGTTGATGATTTCCTTCATGTTGGTGGGTGGGTTGTATGGATGGGGTCAATGGGATTGAGGATGTATGGAATAGGGTATGTACATATATAGAAGCTGATATAGACCGGGGTGCGGTCTAGTGTTTCGGTATGGGGAACTGAGGAACATTATTAAGCAGGGTGGGGATACCTGATGTCATGAGTTGTTGAATGTTGAGTTTCATGACTCGGGCTCGGCAATCCAGAAAATCAGAGAATCAAAATGCCGGATAGAGGCACTTCCGAGCCCGTTGGCCCGTGCTGTTTGTTAGTGATTTCTAATGTTTATGAAACTCTTCCATGTATGTCCATTGTAGTCTATAGATCTTCTATATATCTATTATGTCCACCACATTCATGCACATGACAAATAACATCTAAACGATGAAAGAAATTCAAAGCTTGCTTGGCCGCTCGTTCTTCAGCACCGCCGCATTCCACGGGTACGGATCAAACACCAGATCATTGACCGGGTTCTCCTGGCTAGCCCGCCGGAACAAGTCTGGGTACACTTCACCATCGTACTTGCCCAGACTGCTGTCCAGCTGCCAGTCGGGGATCTTCCATGAGTCCACCAAGCGAACCGCATGCGGGCGGATCTCATCCAGCAGCTTCATCACCGCAGTGTTCTGCGTCAGGCCGATCTGTCGCACAGTCACCGCGCTAGACGAGAAGAACTCGGATGCCTCCCGCTCCAGCGTGTGCAGGGCATACAGTCGGAACAGCTTGTGCAGGATGCCGGTGGTCTCGGGGTCCAATGCCCCCGTAACGTGGGAAGATGTGACCGCCTCGTAAAAGTTCTTAACCACCAGGTACTGCGAGTGAGCCGTGGACAGGCGCCAGAAGTCAACCAGCAAGCTGTTCCATGACCGCTTCTCAACATCCCGGTGCTTCAACGCCTCGAATGTCAGGTGGGCCGTGCGCCAGGCAAATGCAGCCACAATGTCACTGTCATTGCCGAGGATGTCGAACGAGGCACCCTTGTCGCGGCGCGAGAGGTATGCCTGAAGGATGCGGGATGTGTCGTTGTTGGATGCCTTGCCGGCAAGGACGGCGCGGGCAGATTTCAAAAGCTGTGCACGTTAGTTATCGACATTATGCCGAGAAGCGAGTGTGACTTACGTATCTCGCCACCTGCTGCGTCAACATGTAGTTGTCACCCTCCCAGGTGAGCGTAGGCAGGTAGTCGGAGTACCACGGTCCAATGCCGCTGTAGCTGCTGTAACCGTGTCCACCGCAGGCACGACGGCACACTTCCAGACCTTCACCGGCAGTCGTACTTGCCAGGGCCTTCAGACCGCACGAGGTAGCATGCAGATCAGCCAAGAGATCGGCACCAGCCCGCAACTCCTCCGGTCCAGCGCCCCGCTTCTCCTGGGCGGCCTGAGCGGCGGCCTTCATACGGTTCTGGTTCTCCTGGTAGAGTCGCATCATTCCGCGACCAGTGAAGTGCAGAGCATACATAGACGCCAGCAGGGGCAATAGCCGGACCTGCACCATCTTGTAGTTCAGCACCTGGTTCTCTCCCACATTGCCCGTGGCATCACGGTCCTGGAACTGCCTCCGCACCGCGCAGTAGCGGGTGGCAATGGTCACACCACGTGCCAGGACACCACCAGCTTGCAGCACGATGTTAGAGCGCACCCAGGTCAGAGTGCCGTAGATGAGAGACGGCGACGCAGGACGCATGTACTCGTTGGTGTCCTTGTTAATGCGCGAGAAGCGGGCCAACATGTTGACGTGGGGGATCTTGACGTGGTTGAACAGGAGGAAACCATTGTCCATGGTGCTGAAAGGGGTCAGTCACAGCCACAACAACGCATCGTATCAGACTACTTACTTGTAACCGAACTTGGGACCAATGTCTCCCACGTAGACATTTTCCAAGGGCTGATGTGTGTTCATATCACGGATCTGGACCACAAAAGGATGCGGGCCGTAGTTCTTGCCGCCGATGAACAGCTGCGCCATCACCACAGCGTGGTTGGCAGTGCGACCCAGCGATCCGATCCACCACTTGGAAGCTGTCAAGGTGGGAGAATGAATGGTAAAGGTCTTGTCCTCGGGGTTCCAGGTGGCGGTGGTCTCCAGTCCACGGACATTCGACCCGTGGCCCAATTCCGTCTGCGCATAGCATCCCAGTATTTGATAGTTCTGTGCCGGCTCGAGGAAGAGTTTATGTTGCTCGGGGGTACCTTGTTCCCGCAAGGTGACCTATTCCGCAGTCTTCATTAGCTTTCTGAATAGGGTGGCGTGAGACAAAGAAACAAGACCGGAACATACCAAAAACATCGATGCATGCAAACCATAGGGAGTGGGTTCTCCCAGCAATTCATTGGCAGCGTGTAGCTCCTCTTGCGACCATTTATGTTCCACCGACAACTGCTGCAGCCGCTTGGCTTTGGCGAGAGACCGCTGGATCCGCTCCGTCCGGCCCTGCGTGTGATTCTGTGACTTGTCGAAAACCTTCTCCGCCTGCAAGATGGACAGCAGACGCTCCTGGCGGACCAATGCCTCCTTGGTGTGCAGCAATTCGGCCAATTTGTCAACCGCGACATTAGATTGATCGCGCTCGTGCTGCAGAAGCTGCGAACCCTGCGGGTCGGCCGGCTTCAGAGCCTTGACCCAATCCGGTGGTGAAGATGGCATAATGATAGAGATGATAGAGTGGAGTCTGCGGGGGAGGAGAACGTGGGAAAAAGAAGGGGGAAAGGAGATTAAGTGATGGGGGCGTGCAAGACGTTATAAGCGATCCTCCACGGGGAAGCCGAAATCATCATTTCGGTCGAGAACTCCCGTCGATGGGCACTGGACCTCCCCCTTTGGGTAATAGCCGAGGCTCCCTGGGGGTAGTTGGCCTCGATGCCTGAGTGGCCAATTCCCGGTGACCGACTGACCGCCTGCCGCGTGACTCTTTCTGCCGCCTGGCTGACTAGTCGGCGTTCCCCGGTAATTTTGTCGGTGTCTCAGCCGCGTGCTTCAGCCGTGTACTTACCACTACCCCCGACATATCTGCGTCATGCTCTGGACTTTCGTCCCCAGCCTAGTAATGCGATAAGACGGAATATTTCGCTGTACCATGTCACCAGATTGGCGCTGTAGTTTAATTCACATGTGCTATTCAAGTGCGCCATCCATGAGATTCATAAAAATGGCCACTTCCATATTCTTTGAGGCTCCACTCTCACATGTGAGAATCTGGGTGCTCCGTGTTCCCCGGGTTGAACCAACTTTGGTGTCACCAACAAGAATCCACATGCCAGCCACATGACCTGGTTGCTGCTAACATGAAAGGCTCCAATCAGCTGGTTGCGCGGACTGCATCCTGGGACAGTTCACCTGCTCCCTTTTGCCCGCCTCCGTATGTGTCCGCATATCGCGCCAACATCCACTCCTCCACCGTTATCGGCGGGTATTTCGCTTTCTCCGTCTCCGCCTTGCAGCTAGGAATGCACTCCACCACGTAGTCCAGATTCCCGGAGATAAAGTATGGCACGCTGTATCGCTCTTGTCCGCTTCTGTTGATGACTCGATGCAAGTTTGATATATAGCGATCGTTGGTCCAGCGCATCAGCATGTTGCCTAGGTTCACCACAAATGCCCCTGGAACGGGCTCGGCATCCGCCCATTCGGATGCCTCGCGGTCCCACACTTGTAGACCCCCTTTGTCATCTTGCAGGAGGATGGTAAGGCCGCCAAAATCGGTATGAGCCCCGATCCCTTCAATCATTCGTGAGCATACATAGTTGCGCCCGTTCTCAAGATCGTACCTCGTTCCTGACCATCTGTTTCCTGCGGCGGATACCGCACCAATCGTATAATATTGGCCGAGTCGTGACAAAACCCATTGAACCAGTTCTCTTCCAAGTCCAGCGTTTGAGCCAATACCTGGAAGATCTTGAGCCCCAGATCACTCATCACCACGTGGTAGTCTTTCACCGTGTTCCGGAACAAACCAGGATCTCGGATCTCGTCGGGGTATTTATTCGACCCTTGAGAGAATCTTCCGATGAAGGGATGTCCTGGAGGCAGATCCTGGGACAGGTAATAACTCTCCTTGAGATCACCAGGCCCTTCTTTTTCGAATCTCTGCGAACGAAGGCTTTCGTATCCCAGATTAACAGGCTCGAGCTCTGTCGAATCATCAGTATGTGATTGTCAAGACCGGCTTTGCTATCACGGTGAACCATTGAATGAATTGACCTCGACTGTACTTCTCCTTCACTTCAATTGGTAAGCTAAATAAGTCCCGGGCCTGCTGCAGCATAGCTTCTTGGATATCAAGCGGAACCCGGTGGTTGATGAGCTGAAAGAATCCATGTCTCTCACATGCATGACGGACTTGCCGCACTAGCTCTGCCTTTTTCTCAGCATCACCAGTGTAGAATGCTATAGTAAGTTAGGTTGGGACATATACATGGTCGCGATAATAGTGAAGAGGGATGGCGAAAACCTACGCTCAAAGTCGATAATGGGAGGTGCAGTAACCATTTTCTAGGATCGTGATGAGAAGGACAACCTCGGGAGGAGGTTCTCTGGCGAGGCAAGCGGGGTATGAGGCCAACTTAGAAGCTGCACCAGTCGTTCGTCGGCTTGTGTCCTGCAGACTAATCAATCCCTGTCCAGACGAATCAAAAATAGCGATGATGGGGAGGTGCGACCGTTAGAACGCTATCCCTGTCATCTAGTGAGCTTCAAATTCCCAGCATGCTGACACGCTGATACTACGCTTCCCCTGCCCACCTGGAAGTAATTTCGGGAGAGTTACGCAGAATGCTGGTTCGATGATATAACCTGGATTCATCACTGAAGCGAGCAGCCGTTTAAATAAATCAAAAGATAACTTGGTATCGTCAAATTAGTGCTAATAGCAGGTTGCTAAGTATCAAGCATCATGCAGGATCAAAGCTTGGAGAGAACACCATCCGGCTGGAGAACAGATAAATGCCTTCTCTGGATTTCAGAAATCGACCGACATCTGGAACGGTTAGCATAGCACTTGCCAGTCATCATCCACAGCGACTTACCCAGCCAGAGCCATTGTGATCATCAACTCCTGGCGCAATATCCGAATAGCCAGCTCCACTCCCTGTTGGCCATCATACTAAAACGAGTCATTACAATATTCACAGCAGTTCCTGGCTCCACATACCGCAAGTCCCCAAATCGGAATCCGTCCCATGAAACAGTAGTCTGCCCCCAGAGCTAGCGCCTTGAATATGTCTGAGCCTCGACGGATTCCACCATCGATGGCGATCGGGATACGGCCCTTTGCTACAGGCGCGCAGTCGCGGAGTGCATCCAAGGTGGCCGGGGCACCGTCGAGTTGGCGACCACCGTGGTTGGAAACAATTACCCCGTCAACCTTGTGTTGTATCGCGAGTTCGACATCCTCGGGTGTGTAGACTGCCCACATTAGCCAATCCGGGTCTGCTTCCCATCCAGAAACTTCTACTTACTGCCCTTTAGCCAGATCTGAAGCTTGGTATGTTTCCTTAGCCAGGGGATCGCACTATCCCAGTCAAGACTAGCATCTAGTATATATTAACGGGCTGTCCAATGATGTCCCCTGTTGCTAAGAACTAACCATAATCGGTTCGGTCGGACGTATCTTTCCCATCGCTGAGAATATTGGGCCATTGCATATCTTCGGGTAGCTGGTAATTGTTGCGATACTCGTTCAACCGCTTCCCGAGGACAGGAACATCCACCGACAAGAACAACGCCTTGTAGCCCGCCTTTTCTGCTCGTTCCAGCAACTGTAATGTGATGGACCGATCCTTCAGCACGCACATCTGCATTGCATAGGGATTCCCGCCGCCTTGACTGGCGACGTCTTCCAATGGGGTGGTCGAGTATGAGGAGAGGCCCATACAAATACCAAATTTCGCCGCGGCCCGAGAAGTTGCGAGCTCTCCTTCAGGATGGGCGAGTTTGTGTGCGGCTGCTGGGCTGAAGCCGAAAGGAAGGGATACCTGTGCGTTTAAGGAAGTGCATCAGCGACGATTCTGCGGGCTGTTAGACTTATACGTGTGCTACCTTGGTCCCAAGTATCTCCGTGGTGGTGTCGATATTGGCTACATTTACCAGGACCCGTGGCCGGATTCTGTATCGGTCAAATGCGGCTTCGTTGTCGCGTAGACTGTGCCATTAGTGATTGTTCTAAATTGGTCGCCTTGAGTATTCGCGCATACGTTATCAGGTCCATGGCACCTTCATTGTAGTAGTCTAATAATCACCAGCATTAGTCATCAAAAGTGCATATTGACTGTCGCTCAATTACCACACCTCTGACCATCTTAGGGAGCTTCTTGCTCCCCATCGCCTTCAGATCGGCGATACAGTTGACATCTTTGTGGAATGTCTCGCCGCGATGAGCCATGCCGACAATGGTTTCAGTGCAGAATGCTCAAGAATAAAATCAAGGAGAAGCAAGTTCCAAGGTTCAATATAAATGCTCATGTCTCTAAGTGGGCATTAACTTGATGCTATATATCATAGCTCGGTGTCATCGACTTTCCTGATTGTTCTGTTGTCCTGCGACCGCAGCTATTCCTTTACGCCGAAAGAGGAAAGCAGAAGGCAACTAATCTCAGATACCTGCCCAGCATGACACTGTCGCAAGGCATGGACAGTCAAAGCGCCAGCTGCCCTAAAGCAATGGGCAATTGTGTACAGTGGAGCGCCTTATCAGCCGTCCCCGGATTTCCACTCTGGGGCGATGGTGTTTTCCTCGGAATCACCTACCACATCGATACCTGCCCCTCAGAAACAACAACCCCTCATCACATCATTTCACTTTGAATTTAGCTGTTCATACACGCCTTGACTAAAAAGCCTTTTCTTTGTCTTGCACCCCTTAGAGTCACATATGAGCATTCCAGTTACAATGGCGAAAATCTTTCTGTAGGTACATCCAGGGATTCGACCTCTTCCTTGCTACTAACAGAAATCAAAGCACAGGAGCCTCAGGTTATATTGGAGGGGATGTGCTCCATGCACTGAAATCGGCCCTTCCAACTTGCCAGTATACAGTCTTGCTGAGAGACGAGGCGAAGGCTCAGAAACTCTCTCAGGCGTACCCTGATGTACAAGTAGTCCTGGGAGATTTGGACGCCTCTTCCACTTTGGAACAACAAGCACGTGAAGCAGATATCGTCATACGTGAGTATTCTTGCTTCAATTCTTTCTGCCTTCTGCTAATATTGGTCTCCTTTTACAGACACCGCAAGCTCAAATCACGTAAAGAGCGCCGAAGCCATCGCGCGTGGATTGACTGCACCGGAAAGACCAAAGCCGGGTAATTACCTCCCCTTCCTTCCGTCCCCTCACATTTCTCACGAATCAAGCAGGTCACTGGCTTCAGATATCAGGCGCAAGCGTTCTTTCCATTCCCGACATTGTAGCCAGCGCCTTTGGAGAACCCTCCAACAAGATTTACAGCGATGTCGATGGAGCTGATGAGCTGCGGGAGCTCATCCGACAGTACTCTGCCAAGCGTGTGGTTGACAATCTAGTCCTCAGCCTTCCCCATACTGCCTCTCGTCCTAAAACCGCGTTAATATTTCCCCCGATCATTTATGGTCGCGGTAGAGGACCGATTAACCAGCGGAGCATACAAATCCCGGAGCTGGCAAGAGTGACCATGCAGCGACGGGGCGGGGTTCAAGTGGGTAAAGGAGAAGCCACATGGAGTAATGTGCACATCTCGGATGTCAGCAACATCTTTGTGAAGCTGGCCGAGAAGGCTTTGCGAAGTGAGGAAGGGGAATTGTGGAATGAGAACGGGTTGTACTTCCCCGGTTCCAGGGCTATCGTAAGTCCTTACATGTTTCGACCTAAGCACAGAACAAGGTACATTCTAACGAGAGTACAGTCATTCGGTTCCATCTCAGCACGAGTGGCGCAAGAAGTGAAGAAGCTCGGCCTTGCTGATTCCGAGTCGGTAACTGAGATCAGCCATGAAGAGGCCGATTCACTCACGCCTCATGGCGGAGTGTTGTGGGGAACCAATGCCCAGCAGGTGGCTCAGCGAGCGGCCAAGTACCTGGAATGGGTCCCCGAAGGAAGAACATTGGAAGAGGAAATTCCACACACAGTTCTTGCCGAGGCCCAGAGACTGGGACTGAAATAGATCTATCTTGAAGTTATTAGATTACCAGAATAAATTCATTTACATACAATTTGTTCATTCCTACCCAAGTCAACATATGATATCTAGTTATCGCCCATAGAACTCGGTGTCATCAAGCTTCCAAGAGACTGAAAGGCTAAACCCGGGAGAGCAGGTCCTTCCGACGCTGTTCTGGTCCGAACAGGAAGGAGATTCCGCCCCGCCGGAACCACCTGCCTGCCCGGTCGGGCCACACCCTCCTTTCTGGGGGACCTGCTAATAATTGCTTCACCTTCCAGCTCCAGGGCCACCCGACTCATACCCCAGATTCTGTTCGATTACCCTTTCTTTCCGTTTTCGTTGATAATGCCCTGCTCTGAGTGACATGACTTCCTCCAAGCAATCAGGCCGCCGGACTCGTCGCAGTCATGCCCTGGGAGCCTGCAGAACGTGTCGAAGGCGTCATGCCAAATGCGACCAAAAGAGGCCTACCTGCCAGATGTGTCGGGCAACTGGCGTGGTATGTGAGGGGTTCGTTGATGAGATCCGATGGATGTCCGATCGGAAGTCCCAGCCTTCTTCGGGGACAGCAGCTGGGAAGGCAAATGATCCGGAGAAGCAGGGGCCTCGACGCCATCTCTACACAGGTTGATCACCCTCTCTCATACATCGATAACCTGATCACCGGGCTCAAAATGGTAAAGCTAATGTAAAGGCGTTAGAAAAATCGAGAGTCTCCATGAGCGATGCCTTGAGTGCAGACTTGGTGTCGGGCTCTATTGATGCCTCATTGGCAGAGATCGAAACAAGATCCCGGGATACGAAAAGCCCCTCACAGGGAGATATTGTAGTCGGACCATTTGCTGTGCTGGACTTCAGCCTTACCGATCCCAAATCTGCAAGTCGAGCTCATCCCACTGACGAGACTACGGTCGCAAATGATGTGATTCTACCGTCGGGGGATACCCTGCCAGAAGGCGCTTCCGGAGTCAGTCCGGCTCTGTCGCAAGAATCGATCGCCTACATGAACGACTTGCTGCAGTGGTCAGATATCCTTAGCTTGGATCCTCAGTTGCAGAGTGCTACACTATCTGGCACATTCGACCTGGGCGATTGGTTGCCCCTGGATTTGGGGACACAAGCCCCTATTCTGGAACATAATCTCCTTGGCGAAGCTCCTAGTCTGATGGATGATGCAGCTGCTCTCTACAATTGTGGCCCTGGGCAAGACAATGCCTCCAAGATGATGCCGTCGGTTGATAGCAATCCACCTGATGTACTAGCGGATGCTCATTTCCTACTACGACATTTCCAGGATCATGTCATTTCGCGTATGATGGCCGTTCCCCTAGACCAGAAGTCACCTTGGAAGATACTCAATGTGCCGTCTGTTGTTGTAACATATAGCGACATCACTTTTCTGGGTTCGCAAAACATCACTCATGCTCGATTAGCCAATTTGTACTGCCTCTTAGCCTGTTCAGCCCTCCATTTAACGGTAAACCCTTCCATGAGGACCTCGGACTCAACAGAACGATGGAAGCCGGTGGCGGAATATGCTTACCATCTAGCAAAAGACCACATGCAGATGTCTTTGAAGCATGAAACGCAAGAGCCAAAGAAGGCCAAATACAAGGACCAACTAATGGCAATCTGCGCCTTGACTGAATTTGCTGTACGGCTCCTGCCTAACTTTGTTCGAGGTAGCTTACTGAGGGAAACAGATCCTAAGTAGTCAGCAGCAGGATGCAAGATGCTACATGATCGATGCTGAGCGGCTGCTCCGCCTCCGAGGGTTGCCTAAACAACGGATTTCTCAAAAAGCTCGCCTCCTACACCACACATATACGTGGCTACGAATTGTAGGTGAGAGCACCTACGCTTTGCACAACTACACGCCCTCGGATACCTTTATGGAGGCTCTCAAATATCGGTTTCGGTACCAGAAAGTCGAAAATACTCAGGCAGCTGGGTACCGAACATCACGCTTGGACGACTTTTTGCGCCTCGATCGGCGCCCGTCCGATAGCGACCTGGACATTGATGAGCCGAAGGAGGACGACGTTGGCCTATATGATATTCATTTGCAGGATTCGCGGAAGTATCCTGCCACACTATATAGCCAGATTTACGGGGTATCGGAGACATGGCTCAGCTTGGTATCCCAAACAACACGCCTGGCCAACGTAATGGAAACCTTTCGAGTTGCGCGCGAAATGCGTCAAGGAAATAATGCAAGTCTCGAAGCATGGGAAGCATTGCATCGGCGCAGTGCTCGTCTCGAGAGCATGGTGTGCACATTCGCGTCCAGGAGAACAGAGGACAACATATGCGATTCGACCAACATATTGGCCAAGTCACATGGATGCCTTTTACAGGCTTTGAATTCTGCGCTGGTTATCTTCTTCTATAGACGCATCCGTCAGGTCCACCCGGCTATTTTGGAGAGCCAGGTGGACAAGGTGATCTCATCGTTGAACGAGTTTGATGTAGCACTAGTGGAAGCAGATCACACCGGCCCAGGTACAGTCTGGCCTCTTTTCATTGCTGGGTGCGAGGCGACGACGCCTGAAAGGCGGCAATCGATCACACTGCTGCTAGACAAAGGCGAAGCACGATGTGGATTTTCTGCCTATCATACTGTCCGGGACGTCATGAACCAGGTATGGGACAAACAAGATGCGCACTTTACACGAAGCAGAGGAGAGGCTTTTCCGACCTGGCTTGATGTTGTCAAAAGCAAGCAAATATGGCCCATTCTAGCGTGATGACCGCCGGGGTCTGTTACAAGGCGCTACAAGAAATACGATGACATGTCCTCATAAATTTAATTTTCTATATCCAATGGCGACTATTTCATGACGAACGCTTGACAACATTAACATTCGCATTCACCATCAACTGGGCCAGCTCGCTCTGGAGATCATCCTTCAAGAGGGCGAATGGCTTCCGCAACCCACCAGTGGCCTGTCCCCTCAGCTCCACGCCTGTCTTGACCGCTGCAGCGTAATTGTGCGACTCAAGGAACTTGCAGATCGGCCATGCCTTGGCCCACAATTCCCGACCCTTCTTGAGGTCTCCTTCAACCGAAACGGCATTCCAAAGCTCCACCGCCAACTCTGGGATGATGTTGGCAGCACCCCAAACTGCTCCCGGCGATCCAGCCGCCAGTCCATAGAACGTAAGGGTATCCCAGCCATTGAAGGCGGTGATCTGATCCGACAACCCGAACACCAATTCCGTGTAGGCTGGAGCATTTCCAGATGTGTCTTTGAGGTACTTGACGCCGACCTTGCTCAGATCCGCGATCTGCTGCGGCGTGAGGGTCAACCCGCTGGCAGAGGGGATATTGTAGTAGACAATGGGCAGTTGACTGGCTTCGTGGATTTCGGACATGAGCTCGGTCAATTGCTCCACGTTCAAGGGGTCGTAGAATGGCGGCACGACCATCACAGCGGCCGCACCGACCTGCGCGGCATGACGTGCCAGATCCACTGCCTCCTCAGTGGAGGTACTGCCTGTGCCGGCTACCACGGGGACACGGCCAGCTGCGTACTCGACGCAGAGTTCAGTCAGTTGCTTGCGTTCTTCGCGGGTCATGGTGGTGAATTCGCCTGTGCTGCCGCCCGGCACGAGGCCATGCACGCCGGCGCCGATCAGGTGGTCGATGTGGGATTTGAGTCTTGCTGCGTCGATCTGGGTCTTATCGTCTGTGAAGGGAGTGATCAGGGCAACCATGATGCCGCGAAGGGCGGGTGTTTGCTGTGTGACAGTCATGTTGGTTGCAGTTGTTGATTGGTATACTTGAATAGTTGAGGCAAGGAAGAATGACGTGAAGGATTGAACGAATTCTTGAAGAACCGTGGTCGAGTCTCGAGGGCATTTTTATTTCATGACGCGACGGGACTGCCTTCCCTCTCAATTCCTCCTTCATGTCTATACAATACTTATGATGATTGTTCTGGTAGATTGTACGAAGCCCTAACTGTCCAGATAGAGTCTCGGAGGGGTAACAAGACATGCCGGAACCACCTTCCCAATCTGGCGATACGACTTTACCCACCGGCAGGCAGTTCCGGCATGCAGTGGGGAGGCATTAGCGCATCCACCGGCGCCAAACTATCAATGCGTCTCGACATCAAAGAAGTGAGGGGTAATCGGACGATCCTATCCTTGTTATCGCCTTATCGGACGGGGGATTTGCTGACTAGTGACAAACCTCAATTGCCAAGTGGTCTGCGCGGAGGCACATCCCACATCCGGAACAGGAAGTTCTAGCCAAGTAGCATATATCAAGACAGGACACTCTGTCTCGCGCTGGTTATCTCTGCCTTCTGCTACTACTGTTATCTGTTATTTCAAAGAAGAGTAAGAAGAGAACATGACAGACTCCCTCTTTGTCGACATCACCACTCCCAATGGCCGGCAGTACCAGCAGCCGACCGGCCTGTTCATTAACAATGAGTTCCGTCCTTCGTCCAGTGGCCAGACTATCGTGTCTTTAGATCCGGCGTAAGACCTACAGACTCTTGTCTCCTTCTACACCTCCATGCTAATCCCCACAGTACCGACAAGCCCATCGCCACTGTCCACGCCGCAACAGCAGAAGATGTCGACGCCGCCGTCCAGGCCGCCAAAGCCGCCCTGTCGCACCCTTCATGGAAGCTCCTCCCCGCCACCGAGCGCGGACAGCTGATGGGTCGTCTGGCCGATTTGATGGAAGAAAACCGGGCACTATTTGCTGCCATCGATGCTTGGGATAACGGTTCGTATACTCACCATCCTCACCGATATGCAGACACTGACTTGGCCAACAGGAAAGCCCTACCACGTCGCCCTGACCGAGGACCTCACCGAAGCCATCACCACCATCCGCTACTACAGCGGCTGGGCGGATAAGACCTTCGGACAGACGATCAGCACCTCCCCTCAAAAGTTCGCATACACCATCCGCCAGCCCATCGGCGTCGTCGGACAGATCATCCCATGGAACTACCCGCTCTCGATGGCGACGTGGAAGCTTGGTCCCGCGCTCGCCTGCGGAAACACCGTCGTTATCAAGGCCGCTGAACAAACTCCCCTCAGCATCCTTGTCCTCGCAACACTCATCAAGAAAGCCGGATTCCCACCCGGAGTGGTCAATGTCATCAACGGCTACGGAAAAGAAGCCGGCGCTGCGCTGGTTCAGCACCCGCTCGTCGATAAGATTGCCTTCACAGGCTCCACTGCCACCGCTCGAGAAATCATGAAGATGGCTGCCGGCACATTGAAAAATATCACCCTTGAGACGGGCGGAAAGTCGCCCTTGATCGTGTTCCCGGATGCGGATCTTGACCAGGCGGTCAAGTGGTCGCATTTCGGAATCATGTCCAACAAGGGCGAGATCTGCACTGCTACGTCGAGGATCTTCGTTCATCGTAGTATTCTCGCCTCCTTCTTGGAGAAGTTCAAGAAGGAGATCGAGACGACTTCCAAGATCGGCGACCAGTGGGACGAAAATACCTACCAGGGTCCGCAAGTCACCCGGGCACAGTACGAGCGCGTTCTATCATACATCGAGACAGCCAAAAAGGAGGGCGCTACGCTAGTTACCGGCGGCAAGGCGTATACTCCCAAGGATGAAAAGAACGCGAAGGGCTACTTTGTCGAGCCGACAGTGTTCACTGACGTGACGGATGGCATGCGCATCTGCCAGGAAGAAGTATTCGGACCCGTGGTGGTCATCCTGCCATTCGACTCGGAGGAGGAATCGGTGCGTCGCGCCAACGATACCACGTATGGTCTGGGCGCGGCGGTCTTCACGACCGATCTGGAGAGGGCGCATCGCGTCGCGGCGGATATCGAGGCCGGTATGGTCTGGATCAATAGTAGCCAGGACTGTGATCCGCGGGTCCCGTTTGGGGGCGTCAAGCAGAGTGGTATTGGGCGCGAGCTGGGAGAGGCGGGACTGGAGGCGTATTCGCAGGTTAAGGCGGTGCATGTTAATATGGGGAGTAGATTGTAAGCTACTATAGATATGGGAGCATGCTTTGACGAATAGATTATGATGTTATCTTCAATGTTTTGAGCAGGTTAGTCGTGTTCTGTTACTGTCCGTAAGCTCGTAGTGTAGTATGTGGAACGAGCATGTTTACGTCTTGCTGGAGACTGGAAATTTTATCTACACAATCTTAGTACTAGTAATACGATGCCTACATCAAGTATTGAAAGGTTGAAATGATGATAGTAGGGGCAGTACTAACTTTGTTGCTCGTCTCGGCAGCTTCATTTTAAAAATTACCTCTATCTGAACGGAGCAAATATATATTTCTGGTTTAACACAACAATCGTGTCCAATTAGTATTCCTGAAGTGGCTTCGACCAGAATGACTACTAGTAATACATTTCGCAGTGGATATATTTTGATCAACAGATTGACTTATCATCAATGGTAGAAAAAATAAATTAGATTTGTCGTTCTCTGCATCGTCCATTGCTGCCCATCTAAATCCACGACGCTGTAAAAAATGGTGTTCTTCCGCAGAAGAAAATAGTAGGAGTTGGGAATAACCCCACTATGGACACTATCGGGTAAAAGCAAAAAGAAATTCGCTTGCATCATCCGTGAATCGAACACGGGCCTCATCGATGGCAACGATGAATTCTACCACTAGACCAATGATGCTACTGCTTGTAATTCTTGGCACTTGAATGATCTAAGATCCAGCAAATTGAATGAATATTTGGAGCGCAGAGACGAAGTGGACCGGATAATATCAGTAACAGAAGGACCCTTTATCTGATTTCTAGAATACTGGATCTGTCAACTCTCCTGTGCGATGTAGCTTCTTCTCAAGTCACATTGTTACTTAAGACATGACCACAACTGCCTGCAAGCGAAGTAAATTCTCGCTCACTTGGCTTGAGCAATGCCTCACACCACCCCAAACTTCTTACCAAACCTGACAAAAACACTAGGATTCTTGAACAAAGGAAGCATCCAAATAACGGCAGTCCATGCCGTCCACATTTTCCACGTGCGTTTATCAGCAGCCTTTTCCCGCAATAACAAGATCCTCCCAGCAATAGTCATTCCCACCGCACCCGGGAGAACGTACCCGGCAACGTCTAGCTCCCAAAACGCAGGGCAGACAACGGACCAAATCGCAACAGGAACTGCAACGGACCACCGGGCCGGCCCGTCACCCAGCACAATGGGTATCGTACGGCGGTTCTTGGCACGGTCTCCTTCCACGTCCTTGATATCTTGAATATGCATGGTCGTGCCGATCACGGCACTGGTGACCCAGATCCACCGCCATGCTCTAGGGAGTATATCGAATGCGGTACCGGTAGCGACACGTAGTGACCCCTTGTTGTATTGGCTGAACGCGAGGGCAAGAAGTACATTCCGAAGAATGAACCCGTCGTCACCACCGCTCAGGTCATTGTATACCCAGTTCAGGGTGTAGAGGAGAGCAGTCTCCTCCCATGCACCTAGATAGACGCTGAATGCGAGAACTATTGGAATTGCAAGCAGGAGCAACCGGCGAGTCTGCAGGATGCTGATCCGACCTGCCGGTAGTGGTCTCCAGGGTCGGTTGATCTTATCTTCTGCCACGGAGTCCGGATGCCTTTGATTCGCCAGGTTAAACACAAACAGGTTTAGCCAGTTCCAGAGCATGACAATGGGTATCCGACTAACAACTGAGAGTAAGTCCGGAGTGTTATCGTCCGTCAGAAGCGGCCCGGATAGAGCGGCGCATATCCCGAATGCTGTTTCAGGTATGACAAATGTGATAAAGTCATCCGCGGTAAATAGCCAGATAGTCAAGACAAGGTCCTTCCAGGCCCAGTCTTTCTATACACTTGTGAGTCTTCTGGAATCATGAGTATAGCAATATTCACTCACTTTTTGAGCCCTTGTATTGTTTTGTCTTGTCTTTACGACATCGCTTTCAAGCAAAGCACCTGCAGCGCCGAGCAAATATGTGCAAAACTCGTAGAAGCAAGAAAAATCAACAAGTTCCATTTTTCTCTGCATTTTAGATTTTATTCTGCTTACGCAGCATAGAGATGTCTGCGTCGGTGTTTGAAAAGTATTCTTCAGAAGGCTCCCAGTCTTGGGTGCTTAGCACCCTTATATTCGTGGAACCATATCAGGTCAACCTTCTAGTGGGCACTGGAAAGATTGTCAGTATCCCGGAAATCTCAGGGTCGCTTTTTCAGCTCTTGTCTGCGGAATTTCTGCAGTGGCTGGCTGTCTCAATCTCTAGCTAGACCTATCGGTAAAGCCGAGGAGTTACTGTATGAGACAAGGCTAAGCAAAAGACGAGGTTTTGGCTATTATTGCCGATGGCGCTCTCTTGATACAAGTCGTGGCTGAACCGTTGCAGAGCTGAATAACGCCACACATGCTATTGTCAGACGGGTCGACAGTAGCGCCGAGGCGATTTCTTCATACTGTCAGATGAATCTCATCTGTGAAGTTAGCTGAAACCCCCGGACCTAGTTGTCTGCGCCGTCTGGTGCAAAAGCCAAGTTCCCAAGAACAGATGTGGTCATTCCAGCCGATAGACGAGAGCTGACAATAGGACAAGAGTGTCAGCACTAGCGTTCTGGTGCCTGACGAGATAAATCACATATTCGGCCCGAATGAAGCAGTGAGCTATGGAAAATGTGTGTAGCACACAAATTAACATAAAGTGTTCAGTTACAACATCGCCAGCCAACCAACTTTTAGCCGTCGCACCAAAGGCACCTTCATCTTCGACGCTTGCGCCAGGCTTGTGCCTTTCCGCTCCCTCAGCAGTTGACCAATATCCATATAGCTCGCCACGGTTGCCCGAACTGGCTCTCTTACGCCCCGAGGTAGCTCCTCCATCGCCCCTCGGCTGATCTGATAATATTCATCTGCTTTTTGCAGCATTCTCTCCTGTAGATCATACGCGATCGGGGAGTTGGGACATCGTAATACATCTCCCGGAGCAAGGCCCACTTCGCCTAACCATGTTGTAGGAATGTATACTCGTCCGATTGCTGCATCGCGATGGATATCACGTGCGATATTGATACATTGCATGGCTTTACCCATGTCCTTGGCCGCTCGCCTCAACCGCGGTACATCTTGGACATAATAATGACCGCAATGGAATAAGGTAAGGTCGAAGACTAGTACACCGACCGTACCAGCTACAAATCCTGCGTATTGATCTAGACAGTACTCTGACTGGATCGGGAAAGCTTCTCTCTGGGGACTGAATTTGAGGTCGATCTCAAACCCTTTTAAAAGATCATAGAAAGAGTCATTAGATAGATGAGAGGGAGGAAGGTAGCCGATAGATTGACGTAGCCTCTCATATTCTTCCACCTTTTTACCAGTGTAAAAGTGGTCGGAATGTGGTTCACTGCGATGGGTTGAATCTAGGAGGTGCCTGCACTCTGTAACCCAAAATCTGGCCTCCTGTTCATCCTCGGCTTCGTCAATGAGATCATCCATGACGCGGCAGAAGGAGTACCTATGCATGTCAGAACAATGAAGCACGATTGGACTGAGGGGTAATACAGGAATATCAGATCAATGCGCAGCTGACCCTGGAATAATGCGCTGCCGAGAAACATGCTCTGACTCTTCTCTTGCAGACAATATACAGCCTGGGACAATGCAGTTTTGAGAGATGCGTCAATTGGAAGCGGCCTGGCCAATAAGGAAAGTGCTCTTCTTAATGTGATGTAGGTGTCTGACGCTGGCTGTGACAGGAATTCGTATTCTTGGAGAGCGTATGCGTAGTCACACCCAATCAGTCCTATCACGACCATCATATTGGTCACCAGAAAAAAGAGCGCTTCTCTGTTACTGTTAGATCCGACGTCTAACAATGCACAGGTAGTTCTGACTGGTTCTGACTGACTCAAGTTCTAGACCGCCGATACGAAAGTCCAATTTTGTGCCCTCCTCGATCCTCCAAGTCCCAGTTCCCAGAGCACGTGAATCTGCAACCCAGAGGTGTAGCGTGGGAAGGCAGATTGAGGCGATTATTGGTTTCCAGGGAAGTTCGGATAGTAAAGGATAAGACAACATCCTGTGTTCTCGCATTAGCATCTCAATGGATTCATGGGTAGACCAAACATACCACTGAAATAGCAGGATAGGGCAGGCCCACCCCAGAATCAGGCCCAGGTAAGTCATACGCCGTCCCAACAGCAAGCACGCTGTCCCACCACCCATCAATGCCAAAATGACTGTTGCTACCACATTTCTTGTTCCACGTCTCTCCAGATGTGACCGAAGGTACATGGGTCGCACAAGCGGCTTAGTGAAGACACAGTATGTCAAGCTCGTGATGTATGTCTGTATGGCGAAAAAGAAAACCTCTTCAATTGGAATATCAAGTATCTTGAGGCCGACTACTGCGTCTGGCGGATAAGTCCAGATAGCGGACCGTATGAGGTAGGAATCCCACGGGAGCGTCGCGAGTATGGCAATCTGTCATTCCCGGTCATATTAACTGAAGTTGTCCTTGCCGCAGGGTAAGGTTGGTGTACCGTAATTAGGATGCATATCTTGCATCGATCTTGTGCAGTGAAGAATGGATAGTACAGCACGGTCAGTGCCGACGCTGCAGGGATGGTATAAGTGCAATGACTGCTTGCGCGCTTATGGTTAGCAGGTGCAGAAACAAAGCTTGTAGAAGGTACCTCTCTTACAAAATAACATAGTCGAGTCCCATTTTGCTTCATGATTGTCTCTCATTCCCTTATGGCGACTACGGAGCTTATGGAACAAATATCAGTCAAAGGGCGTTCAGCCCCATCTGCAAGGTTTAGCCGAATCCTGTTTTCCTACCCCAGCTTCCGGAAAGGGACCATCTGCGGGTGCGTCTCTGCTTTATGAATGCTGGAAAGTCTGCTCTGGGATGCTCATTGCCACACCATAAAACAGGATAGAATTGAGAATGCCTAGTTAGATTAATGCCAAGTAGCTCAGACACTGACCACCTGTCGTCAATCGTATAAGGAGATGTCCTCGCTGGGTATCCGATCGACAGACCAGGTAGGCTGTGACGTACTCTGACCTCATGACAGGAGTATAGCTGACCGGGTAGTGATCAACGCATGAAATAGTGACCAGCTGTTCATTTTCAACATTATTGAGCTGTGGCGACAAAGCACGGGATTGACGCGACGAAGGCTTGAGTTGAAAATAGTAGCAAGTATTATGAAGCTGCAGTGGGAGAGCCGATTAGGGAAAGGGGGGTGGGTCACGTTATCGGAGTAGATGAGGGACTCCCTCACTTTTGATAGTTGGGTATGTTTTCATTTTCCAAATCAACACAGTCTGACTGAAGTGACTGCTCAATGCAAATGTCTCTAATATGCAATGCCCCGAACGCTTATCACTTTATATCATCACATTCAGATAAAACATTACCAAGCAAGCTCTGATCGGGCCATGCAACTGGCCGCTTCCAGCTGAGAACAGAACCTCTCCTCCTCTGCCAGCTTCCCTGTCCTCATCTCCCCAGTCACTTTGGGAACAGCTGGCCAGATTTCTTCCCCGCCTTGCTCCTCTTCTTTTCGCCGGTGCTCCATGACCATTGTCTTGACATGGTCTTGAAAATGGATGGGTCCCTGCCCACAATTAGCTCTTGCTAATTTCACATCTGTCTGGACAGTGTCATAAATACCTTTTCCTTGTCCGGGTGGAGTTCGCCATTGATGAACACCCCCGCGCTCAGATTTTCTTGCGCTCCAACACAGAGGTCCCGATCTTCGTCTAAGACCTGTCGGTAAAACGCGTTGATATTGGCGAATTCCTCGTCGGTGGCATCTCTGTGTCGATATACTTCGTTTTCGATCTTGCTCATTGTCGCGCTAACTGGTATCATGCGTTGAATATAGAAGAATTTGTCCCTGCTTGTGTCAATTGACTATCGACCTTCCCTTTCGGATACAAACTTACGTGACTGTGACCGACGTCGTCGGGTAAAAGTACGTGATTGATCGTCGGAACTGCGCATCAATGTTGTCCTTGTTGAAGATATGATGCTCCATGTACCTCGCCTTGGGCTCGACCCGGTACCGAGGGAGATCCGACACTCCATTAATCAGTGGATGTGAGGTCGCGCAGTGATAACATTCATTGTAGTTCTCAACCAGAAGCTTCCAGTTCGCCTCCACGTCCATCTCCCAATAATGGTCAAAAGTGTATTCCCCGTCAAAGTCAAAGTCCTGCATCCGCGGCTGCTCATCGATCTTTTGGAAGTCATCCTCCCACTTGACCTCCGGGTCCCCGGCTTCTAGATTCACCCAGACGAAGCCCGCTTTATCGATGTGTACGTGAATTGGGAGGAGCCCGTGCTGACTTTTGTCGAAGCTTGATACAGTCTCGAAGCGAGGTGCCTTTGATAGGTTGCCCTTCAGTCCATAGGACCAGCCATGATACTTGCAGCTGAGGATGGAGGTGGTCCCAGACCGAGCTTGAACAACTGGGTATGCGCGATGTCGACAAATGTTGTGAAATCCATTGATGCTACCTTCGCGGTCCCGAGTTAGGAAGAAGGAGAAATTGGAGATGGTAAAGGAAAGGAAGTCTCCAGGTTTCGTTAGTCGGCTGGAATGTGTGAGTAGCATCCAACGCTTGGAGAAGATGGCTCGTCGCTCCAGCTGATACATGGCATCGGAGCGATACCATGATGCTGGAAGGCTCCGAGGCGGAGAGCTTTTCTCGGGGGTGTTGGATGACCGGCCAAGTAGTCGGCACATGTTGTCAGACGAGAGAAGATTGTTTGGGCAGCTCGGAGGAGCTCTGATTGTCGCTGTTTCTATATAACGGAGAAGTGTTGGTAAGTGGGGTCTCGGCTTCGGCGTTGCAGCATCAAAGATGGGGGCGTTGGGAGCTCGTCCGAGGGCACCACTGATAAGCCACTGGATAAGGATCATCAGCTTATCTATCATATCTTTCTGCTGCCACGATGGCTGTCAACCAACTGAGAGAAACGATAGAATAACATGGGTGCTTATCCTGTTTCACTTGCTAGTCGCTGCTGCATATCGCCACATTGGGCCACAGATGGGATTTTTCGATACAATTCAAACATCAACCATGTCTATCTTTGGTGAGTGCCAAAGGGTCCTGTCTATATTATGCTATTTATTACATGTATAAGTCGTTCAAGTCATTTTTATGCGACTCACATCGTCCTGTCCCAACGACCAGAGTCTTCTCTTCTCTTCTTTTTCCGGCTGGCGGGATAGCCACCAACTCAACTCATATTTTGCTCGTATTCCGCATTTTCCTGAGCAAGAACGTCGCTGCTCCGATCAAAACTGACCCTAATATCCCACAGCAAGCACCAAAAAGCTGCAACCCTGAGTAATCCGTGTAATTTTGCTTTTCGAGTATGGCTCCCATGATCGGCAACCCGGTCAGGCAGCTGCCAAAGTTAGCAACCGGTAAATTTGACTTGCTTAAAGGTCTGATACTCACCTTACTGACATGATTAGCTGAAATGTTCCAAATCGCTGACCCAGGGTTTGCAGATCTCCCACTTTGGCAACACATGGCATCATAAGGGAGACAACCGCGCCACTGACGAAGCCATAGACCGCCGAGAAGACGATAATGCCCGCATGTGAAGGGTGGTAGTTGAAAGGAAGCCAAAGACAGAGCATTGACACTCCAGTACCGAAGCAGCAGAGTGTCAGGACGTTGAAGTGACCAAACACATCTGCTAGCTGAGGAGGGATGAGACGTCCGAAGATGGAGGCGGCACTGAAGTCCACAGGAGTCAGCCATCATAGATGCGAGGAAAGGTTTTGCGCAACCTTACTTGATGATAGAAATCAGGTAGAGAGCAAGAGTCGACGAAAATCCCGCGTTCTCTGCCATGCTGGAAATATAGTCGAAAGGGGCCCAGAGACCCCACCTGTCACTGTCAGTGGATGGGTAAGGCCATTGATAGGAACGAATGACGAACATGATGAAAAATGCGCCAGCGGTGTACAATCCAAATGCGGTATCCTTCAGCAGAGTCAGGTCGACCCACGCTGCTTTACCGTTCCACTCTTTGCGCGGAAGACGGCTGCGGACCAGTAGGCAGGCTATTGCCAGCATGATTCCGACGAATAGCGCTGTATACCGAACGGCACCATAGAAGCCGATGTCATTGATGACCCGGTCAAGAAATATGGGAAAGATAACACCCCCCAGTGAACTTCCCGATACCGCAATGCCAGTTGCAAGGCCTCGGCGACGAACGAACCATTGGCCGACGCAAATCATGGCCGAAGTGAAAACACCACCTGCTCCGATGCCGAAGCAGAGGCCTTGCGCAAGGAATATTTGATAGTACTCGTGCGCCAGGCTAGTCATACAAAGTCCTAGCACACAGAGAATGCTGCATGGCCAGAGGACCGGGATCGGGCCATAAGTGTCAATAATGCGGCCCCATAGCGGTCCCGGCGCCCACATGAGGGCCAGCTGCACGGCGAAGATCCATGATATGTCGGACGCGTCGTAATCTTTGAGCGACGTCTGTTGATATGTTGTTTGGAAGACTCCGATACTGTGATTAACGTCAGTATGAAGTAGGTGGGCAAATTCACCCAGGCTATACATACGCATTTAGGAACCCAAAGGAGGAGAATAGGGCGCAAAAGCTTCCGGCCACCGTCAGCCAGCCCTTGACCCCTTCTTCGGGCGGGATGGTTGGCTCCTCTACCGGCTGGTTCTTAGGCTCAGACATGGTTTGTCTTGCCCAGAAGTCTCAAGCAGATATTCCCTCCAATATATGTAGAGCCCTTGTCAAATATTTGAAGATGCATGAAGCGAATGACAAATTCTGGAGGAAAAAGCCTCCACAGGGTCCCTCCGGACAGCGATTCGGTCTACGACTGGCTAAGTCCGACCGAATTAAAGCGGGCGCTAAGATAAGTATCTGGGTTTCGATGAGAAGCTTCGCCTCGGACCCTCGGCTCTCGTTATGTCCGATGGGGCGAACACGACAAGGATTTGGCTCACCAGGGTCGCGCTAATTATGCGAACGTTTGTCGCTTTGGGCATGAAATTGACCGTGTCATCGCAGAGGCAGAATGCCATCTGACCCGTTCAATCTTCAATAAAAGAAAATACATATGCTGTGGACATTGATCGGACGATGAGCTGGAGCCAAATGACAGCAACCAGGAGCATTCAACTGGTAGTCTTTTTTCTTCCGCTCGCGACCTGGATCCCACAAAGCGGCTGCGAGCAAGCTACACCAGAACCCTAGCCGGAGGACTCTCGAACCCATTATTGGGATGATGCCGGCCCACATGGCTCCACTGTGCTGAACTACCGCAGGATACCTAAACTCTGATGCCAACTGCCGGATCAATGTACAGGGCAACGAACTTCATGGACTACGGCAGGCTGCGCCGAACATTGGGACGTGTTCATGCGACCCTTGATTCATATCGACAGCTGGCAATATTATTCGCTAATATACCCTTCACGGCCAGTCCTCAGTTTGGCCTAGATTTACAATTCCGTCCGCACTAAAGAATGCAGACCGAGTATTGACTTGGGCATCAGTTCTGCTCAGGTCATAGCACAAATGCTTCCGATCGGAGAATTTCGGATGTATCCGAAACATCTGCTTGCGGCTGCACACCGACATGAAAAAGGCACGTCTCATTCATCGGAATATTCCCCGTCTCAAAGTTGATGACGTGAACGGCACATTACCCCCACCAATCAGACGCCATATAGGCCTGATGCTAGCCCGATGATCGTCAAGCGAGTTCCCTGGACGATGCCGTCCTCCCCGATGGAACAGCCATTATCCATCTGCCGGATGGGAATACTAGCCCGTTGAACCGAGCTACTTCAGGAACAGATGTTCAAGTGTGACCTTCCCGTCTTTAAGTAGTATAGCTTCACAATTGGGGGTTAAGGCTGCTTGTGTCTCTTGATTGAGTGACCGAAATCAGCAATGACCGTTATGACGACCCTTCGGTATTTGGTCGCATACGACGTGCAGTAGTACAGCATATTAGACCAAAAGCCTCCAGGGTGCTTGCATTGGGATGAACATCGTCCAGGATCACCTCAGGCGGTATCCAGCAGGTGTTCAGCCGAATAGCCCCGTGGCTGTATTTGGCAGGGAGTATCCTTGTCGGCTTGCATATAAGTAGCCGTCTAGGACTTGTGAGTCCGAGCTGCGCAGCTATACGGGTGATCGTTTCCCAAGTGGCATGCTAGCCACGTGGTTGGAATAAGCTATGGTATCCAGGCCTCATAGCACACTGCTCCTTCGTAATGCGGCAATTCAATTCCTATATAACCTTTCTAAAGCCCTCGCTATGATCAGAAATAAGCAGGCCGTGATTGAATTCTGGTAGTAGACCTTATGCGACCGCGCGAAATTAGTAACCGAATCATTGATAGATTGACTGCGAGATGGAGATTCCAGTATCATTCCTACAGTCATGCTCAAGCTGGGAAAAGCTGTGAATGAACAATTAGCAGAAGATAGGCTGTGATCAAGCCTTGAGATGCAATGAATAGCAAAAATGTTTCAATACCTGCTATCACAATCTTTGCAGACAGATTGTTACTAGGGTGGAAGGATATCTAGTTCTTTGGGAACAACACACTTTGCCTGATACATATATTCTGGAGATTTCATTGTTCTTCTGGAAAATGATCAGGGCAGGACTTTCATCCTCTTATAGTACATCATCTCTCAATATACTAATGGTGGGACCGAGGCCAGCCCGGGGCATATAACCGACCCCAGAGAAGCCGCGCCCCCACGGTCGGCGATGTTCTCCGGTCGGCGATGGCCTCAAAAACCGGGGTCATCCCCACGAAAAAATCCCCAATTCACAACCAGCACCATGCCTACCACCCGTCCCCTTGTCCGTGCGGCATGCCATAATCTCTCCGGCATCCGTCATGCTTCCACTAGCGCCACGAAAAAGGCTGGACCCCTCGCCGGCATCACTGTCGTCAGTCTGGAACAAGCCATAGCCGCTCCCTTCTGTACCCGCCAATTAGCCGACCTAGGAGCCCGAGTCATCAAAGTCGAACGACCTGGTGTCGGAGACTTTGCTCGCAACTACGACACCCGCGTTAACGGCCTAGCCTCCCACTTCGTCTGGACCAACCGGTCCAAGGAGAGTCTCGCCTTGGACCTCAAAAAGCCGTCCGATCACAGCGTGCTCATGCGCCTGCTCGGCCGCGCCGATGTCCTCGTCCAGAACCTCGCCCCCGGCGCCAGTGCTCGACTGGGTTTATCCTACGCTGATCTCAAAGCGGCTCATCCATCCTTGATCGTGTGCAACATCTCCGGGTATGGTCCTGACGGACCGTACCGCGATAAGAAGGCCTACGATCTGTTGATCCAGAGCGAGGCTGGCATGCTCTCCGTCACGGGGACGGGAAAAGAGCCCGCCAAGGTTGGCATCTCCATCGCTGATATTTCCGCTGGTAGCTATGCCTACTCCAATATCCTGGCGGCGTTGTATCAGCGGGAGAGGGATCCCTCGAAGCGGGGGTGTAACATTGATATCTCCATGCTGGAGAGCATGGTTGAGTGGATGGGGTTCCCTATGTATTATACCTATGAGAATGCCCCGGGTCCGACACCAGCGGGTGCTTCGCATGCGGCTATCTATCCTTATGGCCCGTTTGAGACGGGAGATGGAACGGTGATGTTGGGGATCCAGAATGAGCGCGAGTGGGCTAAGTTCTGTGACATCGTTTTGGGTCAACCCAGTCTTGCTACGGATGAGCGGTTTGTGAATAACTCGCTGCGGTCGCAGAACCGAAATGAGTTGAAGAAGATAATCTGTGACGTCTTCTCGTCGCTTTCGGCGGAGCAGGTGATTGCTCGACTGGATGAAGCGGCGATTGCTAATGCCAGCGTCAATGATATGCAAGGCGTCTGGAACCACCCACAGCTCAAGGCTCGGCAGCGATGGACAGATGTTAAGACGCCCGCAGGAAGTGTGCCGGCTCTGCTACCTCCTGGAATGACCAAGGGGGATGAGGACACATATGGGGCGCGCATGGACGCTGTGCCTGATGTGGGTGAGCATAACAAGGCTATTTTGGCCGAGTTGGCGCTCGACGAGGGTACGGAGAAATAGCTACAGTTAAATTAAATGACATGTACAGTTGAGCTAGTGGACTTGGCTATCCTTGCGAGTATTGGAACTTTTAGACCCTTTTTAAATAACTCAGTGCGATGGATTCACCTCGGACAATCCTAGTGTCCACTCACGAGGTTGAAGATACCTGCATGTCAAAGGATGATCAGACGTGGAGCTAGTGGACCACATTATAAATCTTACAATTTAATCCAATGCAGACAACCTACCCCTGCTGCCCCTAAACCTCCCCGCGACAGTACTCAGCGTTGAGTGAATATCGGCGCAATATCCCCATCGCCGAAGCAAGTGGATCGGGAGAACAGGCAAAAAGCCGACATGCCCGCCAAGACCGAGGCATCATAAAGCCGCTTTATCCTCGACTACGGCTACTTGCATTCTGCCTGGCCACCTCTGAACTCCACTGCGGACGATCTCCTTTTCATTAGTAACTGGAGCTAGTAATCCCAGGATCATGTCCAGTCAGGAGACCTCGGGCCACCGACAGGTGAGAACCAGGGCCAAGCAGGCTTGTCTCCACTGCAATAAGCGGCGAATCCGCTGCAATGTGCTACAGATGCGCCCATGCCAGAATTGTCTGTCATTGAATGTACCCTGTGAGATAGGCGTTTCAAAGCGAGGAAAGTATGTTTTCACAGTTTCATCATTATGGTAGTTTGACGTAGACTGATTCAATGGCTTAGGTATCCCCGTAAGAAGAGTGCTCGGCAACAAACCGACGGCAACTCGGTCCAATTGCCGGCATCATCTGCGAAGGGAGGGAACCATTCATTCACCGTGTCAGCAGGTGATAAATCCGACGCAAAAGAGTCGCATGCCCATCCGATACCAGGGGATGCTGCGAGTGCTAATGAGACAGTGTTTTTCGGCGAGTCGAGTCCGCTCACTGTAGTCATTGACGAAGGGCGCCGGTCGCCTGAAAAGGGAACTAGTGAGATGCATATGACTCGTTTTCATTATCCCATTCCTGAGAAACTTGATGCCTTCAACACCCGTGATGAAGCTTTCCGAGCACACAAGATCAAGCAAGAAGGCCAGCTGAGAGCTGACGGGGCCTTCTCGTACCCGCCGCCAGAGACATGCGAAACTCTTCTGCGGGCGTACTTTGACTGGTTTCACCCCTGTTTCCCAGTCCTTGATCGTGCTGCGGTGTATGAGAGCTATGTGCAGGGGAGCTTGTCGCCCCTCTTACTCCAGGCGATGCTGTTCATAGGCGTTAGCCTTTGCACGGATGAGGCGTTTGCCCGGACGGAATTTTCTTTTCGATACTGGGCCAAGTTTCTCTTTTACAGCCGAGCAAAGGCAATCTACGATGCTGAATGGGAGTCTAACAAGACGGTCAAGATTCAATCGCTGTTTTTGTTGAGCTTCTGGCGTGGAGGGCCATCGGAGGAGCGGGACATTCGATTTTGGCTGGGCATTGCCATTGACTTGGCACAAAAGCGCGGCATGCATTTGATGTATGTAATTGTCTGTTTCACTCTGTCTCCTATTAACATGGTCAGGTCCAAGTTCTCGTTTGCCTCCCGTCGAGAGGCAGGGCTATGGAAGCGGATTTGGTGGTCGCTTTACGTATGTCACCTCTCGTAAGCCTGATGTGGATGCTGACCGTTGCTAGACCCGAGACCAGCAAAGCGCCGCAGCACTTGGGCTTCCGCCACACATTCGGGACAAAGACTGCGATGTCGCCATGCTAGAGCCTGATGATATCCGAGAGGAGGCTGTGGGCGGCCAAAGTCTTTTTGGGGTGCAGTGTATCGAAGACCTCTCTTATCCAGCCGAAATGGCAAAGTTAGCCAAATTATGTATGTCCGAACCTCCATACTGCGAATCTTTGCTCACTGTTCAGTGCGTTCTATTGTCTCGACCCAGTACTCGCCGCTGGGTCCGTCATCTAACGGTGCGTCACGAGCGGCATTGCACCAGCAACTGAGGGACTGGGAATCCAATATGCCTCTTGAGCTGAAGCTGGAAAATGCCACAACTCCACGAGCCAAGTTTCTGGCCGGACTCTTACATATGACATACCAGTAGGTGGCATGTATTGGGTACTTGAGTGAAATTCTCTGATCCAATGCTACTAGAAATCTCTACATCCTGCTTTACCGACCGTCCTTTCTTCACCCTCCAGATGGAGATCTGGATAGTCAAGGTCAGATAGCCTTGGATGCCGCGACGAAAAGCACACGAGTGTTGGAGGATATGCTTTCGCACAACTTGGTCCAACACGGCCCCCCTCATCTGTAAGACCGTCCCCGCCGATATGCTATAGAATTCAAGCTGACCATGTAGAATCACCCACGCGTTTTCAACCCTCTGCATCCACACCATCCATTTCCGTCGCTCGTCCGGGACAGGTCGCAAATTAGCCGAACACCGAGCCCGGCTCTGTCTCTTGAGCCTACAAGAGCTGCAAAAATCTTGGGACTTGGAGAACTGGGTACTAAACCTGTTCTTCCGATGTTTGGACGATCGCACGGCTCGCACTCTGCGACCGGTCGATCCCACTGCTCCCTCCCCTAAAACCGAGAGCCGTAATCTTGTCTCCGCCACCCCGGATATTTTCCCTGCTCTCAATATGATTCCAGAGGCGGGCGGACCGACGCTCAATACATCTTCTCAAGCGGCGCATACGCAGTATCCCACTGGGGATATTAGCGCCCCGAGTGATTGGTACGGCTTGTTCAATTTCACCGACGATTATACCGACATTTCGGGGGCGGCTCCCAGCCACGACGCATCGCTAAATTTGCAGAATCTGGAGTTTCTCTATCGATTTCTATGACGAATTCTATCACACCGGAAAACCCTACACAGTATATGATGGCGACCACACTTTATCCCATCTCGTCAATGGGTTCAGCTTTGGGGAGGACCGCCTTGGCAGAGTTCGGTACTCGATCGCGCTAAACGTGGAGTATCATCCGTGTGCGAGTCAGCTCATTCCTGCCGAGCAGGCTGAGCACGTATTAATTCCCTGACCCCCTCTTCGTCAGATCGACCCCAACTTCACCTTTAATTCAATCTTGTCTTGAGGCACCATGTTCGGTGACTTTCCCGTCGACAACAAGATCGTCCTGGTGACTGGGGGAGGATCCGGTGAGACCAGTTGAACCTCACTTTACCTCTGCTCCACATCGCAACTAACGCGCCACTCAGGGATCGGGTTGCAGCTCTGCCGCCAGGCCGCCGCCAAAGGCGCCCGTATCATCATTGCCGATCTGCGCCTCATTCCCGAAGCCCAACAGTTTGTCGACAGCTCCGACGCCGTCATCTTCCAGCGCTGTGACGTCCGTAACTGGAGCGACCTGCAAGCCCTCATCCAGCTCTCCCAAGACAAATGGAACGACGTTCCCGATGTGTACGTCGCGTCAGCGGCCATCTTTGAACCCGTACGTGTTTCTCCCCTAACTAAACATCCCCCATTCTGTCATGTCCATCATAATTTCATCGCTAACGGAGTTCAAATTAAGTCATGGTCCAGTTTTTGGGAGGACACTGAGTCGACCGACTACGCGTGTATCAACATCAATGTCAACCACCCCATCAAGCTTACTCGACTGGCCATCCGAGCTCTCCTGGGTAAGGACAAGAAGGGTGTCGTATGTCTGGTCTCCTCTATCGCGGGAATAAGTGCTTCCATCCGGAGCCCCTTGTATTGTGCAGCCAAACACGCCATCTGGGGCTTCGTCAAGTCGATGGCCCCGCTTGACCAATTGGAGGGCGTGAAAGTCACCTCCATCTGTCCAGGGTATTTCATCCCCCTTTACCCTTCTACTCTCTGGATTCCTAGAGTGTGCGCTAACGGCAACCAGCGTTGTCCCGACGCCTCTGTGGGACACCGTCCCCGGTATCCGCAAGCAACTCTCCTATGATAGAGTGAAACATGTTCCGGCGGAAGAAGTGGCAGAGTACATGCTCGAGCTTATCCAGCAGGGCAAATATCCCGGCGGTTCGGTAGTTGAGATTACCAGCTCCGGCCCGGATGGACGCAGAGTCATCCCGCCGTGGAATGTCTCGCCACCAAAAGTGTATGCCGGTGCGGATAAAGAGATGCTGGGTAACTTTATCGAGCCCGTCCGTGCGGCGTTGAAGAAGGAGCGGAAGGCGAAGCTGTAATCACTATACCCATTAGCTAATGCGTTCATCATTGAAGACATCCATACACCATGATGAAACACCCATAACTGGCGCTATTAAATCTTATGAAACATACCACATCCAGGTTTCTTCAAAAATTACTCTGCAAAATTTCACTATCCAGAATGAGATTAGACGCCTCCTTGTCCTTCCCCGTGCCCGGATATGATTTCCCAGACTACAACCCTCCGCAGCATCATTGCTGGGTGCAAATTCGATCGTTTAGTCAGTAGCAATTAAAGTCCATCCATTTCCACCACGATAATTTGCATTTTCTCACTCTGGACCATGGCCAACTCGCTAGCAAAGCTTGCTGTAACGTCGCCTGAGATAATCGCTAAAGGACCAAGATTACTGACACATAAGGAGCCATAATGGAAGAATTCTCTTAGCATATCCGACTTCAAAATCTTACACATTAGACCAGGATAATGAGTTGTGTGAGTTTAGCATCAGTTTCTATCATCATCTTGTTAGACGCGGCCGTATGTATGAGGCGGCCGAACAACCGCGCGCTACTACATAAGGCTTTTAGGGAGGTGAACCCTGTCGAGTTCAGACATAGTGGTCTTTTTGGCCCAGTAGTAGGGTCCAAAATACCAATGATGGTGGTAGGCTGATCATTAATGTAAATATGATTGTAAAGTTCATGAAAGTCTTTTACGGTTACAATAATCCACAGATATATTTCTGAGGATAATGAAATATATCCCCTGAAATTTAGAATTATACGATAGTTTGAGAATATGTAATTTGGTAAAGGAAAAGATAGATTTCCATTCAATCATTTAAATATTTATATCTCGCAAGTCGAAAGTCTTAAACTGGGCAATCACCTATTACCTATACATAAACCCATCATAACCATTTAACAACTATTCACGGCATTAAATAACTTTATAAATCATTTAGTCTCTGTATATATCCCCTTCGCGCACTCCTTCGAGCTCCTCTTATGTTGGTGTTGTGGTAGTATTGGTAGCACGCGTAGGACTGCAATGATTCTTTATAGAATATATTTTCGGGCACAATAGTACCACACGGCCACACATTGAAGTCCCCCTACAGAAGAACTAAATTTAGTAGCCGTAGCTTCAAGCTGCAATTTCGCCTCGTGTAATCAGTCTCTGCTATCAGGTAAATCACCCATATCATTTCATCATATCCACTATCACCTTGTCGTGTCCGGGTTATCAATCCCGCATGACGTTCCGAAATCACGCACAGGATACCCATCTTGCCCAGTCCAGTGTAAGATCCTGGTACTATTGTGTCATGCTTGATCGCGATGCACATAGGACCCAATGCAACTCGAATACGGGCAACACAGAATATAGGTCTACGATTAGAGCATACTTTATGGATTATATGGTCAGCCGATGGAGCTTCCAGGTGGCGATGTGCCAACGCAGCTGACAAGGAAAAGTGTAATATTCCGTCGATCCATCCAGAACAACTGCAGAGAGCGAAACAGGCTTGTTCGAGGGTATGAAGGCAGTGATATTCTTGCTTATGGCATTATATTCTGCGGCGGACATGGTTCATTGGGGATTATTAGGGCAGGTGGGTGGCGTTCAAACGAAGTCGTGTGCTTCTAAGTGAGCATACATCGTGTAATATTCTTGGCATATAATAACGAAAGAAGATCTCGACGTGCCTTGGCCTGTCCTGTGAGGGTGATGGCATTATATCCAGAGACTGGTCGGTACGCTATGCTCTATTAATATGTCTCGGTTGTCAGATAAATTCCGATACCAAAACTAAACTGGATGCCTGGAGACGAGCAAATTCAACGTGACGAGGTAAAGCAGGCTTGGTCTGCGACAGTGATAGTTCAGTCTCTAGCACCATTAGTTTCAAGGTATCAAGGCTCTCTCGGATATACTTCCTGTGTCCAGTGATAACATCTATAACAGTCCGATGTTGGCGGTCAGTATGTTCACTTTATCAAGATACAAAAGTACCTGGTTCCTCCTATGGTCCTCCATGGCCTAGTAGGCAGCCTCCTCGCTCAGTCTCTTGGACGCTATTGCCATTGAATATCAATTAGGATCCTGGATTCTCCTGTTGTGGCAACCTAGACAGCGCTTTGTAACACAATTTAGGCCAGTGTCAGCTTCTTAGCGATTGAGTTGGATACATAACCCTCCTTGAGTGAGCGGCTTTCCGACAGTTAGTGATTACAGGTCTTAAAATGCCACTTGGTTAGAAAGCTCAATTGAAAAATAACTGGTCTTGATGCTCATTCTTAACAACAAGCGCTTCTCGAGTTCAGTAGAGGTGCAGTCGTATACCACGGTCCGCGCATCCCTGAAAGATGTTGGCCAGTTGATGTGCCCAGCTTGTCTTACGGCTTGTAAGAAGAGAAGGAGAGAGCCTGAGAGGCGCCATCGAGAACAGAAGGGACCACCTGATCCGACTAAGCGAGCCTATCAGGGCTGACTCCCCTCTCTATCGCCACTACTCCCCTCTAGTAATTCTCAATTTTACTTCCTCATTTGCAGTCTGTAGCGGGGCCGAAGATTTACCCGGTACTGCGTAGTCCAAGATAGCAGCTGAACGCTTCTAGCGAAGGTGTTATAGAGACTATGCATGATCGGGGAAATATTCGCTAAGCACTAGGAACACCAGGCTTACTGCCTCATGGATTCTGCTGAATGGGTCCACGAGTCCCCACTGCTTGAACACATTGTCCCAGCGTATAGCCACCCTGAGCTCATCATGATCAGGCCATAGCATCATACCACGATGCCTCTAGCAAACATAAGACAAGGGCCCTGCCTACTTGCTCAATCCTGAGATGCGATAAATTCGAAGAACAGCGTGCCAAACGGCCCCTCGCTGAGCTGGTCTCCAGGACTCAATAATTCATTCGGCTCGGACACGGCTCGGAAACGGCTCGGAAGTCAAAGTGTTGATGCATCGGGCACTCCCAGTTCCTGCAGGACCATGCACTGCATGGCTACTTGGAGGCATTAACTTCCACAACCATCTCATAATGGGCATACTGGCTTGGCAGTAAATGAAAGCATTTCTGGCGAGTCGGACGCTGAGATGAGAAAAGCCTCGAGACATATTTCTTAGCTGAGACACCTTCTTTTCTGACTGCTGAATCATAATGGAAGAATCCTCATCCGGAGGGTTTCCACCGGCGTGCCTTCCAAGGTTACCGGCTTATCTATCGTGACTCAAGATGATACTACAGCATCCTGCAGTATGTCTAGTGCGAGATTGATAGGTTCACTACCCCCACTGCGGTCCTTCATCATGTTTGAAATCAAGAGGTCGCATTGGAAATGTCATAGAAAGCTCCCATGAGGAGGGTATTGCCCAATGATCAGCGTTGAGTCTCATCTACTCGACATGAGAAGCATGCAGGCCGCCGACGGATCCGGCTTCACCTGCCTGATTAGGCTTATCTCCGGCAACGGATCATTACTGACCGATGCGCTGCTGACGATCGCTGTCCTGCACCGCCATGAAGACATACCCGTCTTTTCGTTCCCGCCGGCAGTGGTTTATTCCCCGTATTCTCCCCCTCCAAGCGATGACCCTGAGCCGTGTCCGGGTCCCCGCTGGCCCCTGTGCCAGTTATCCTCAAAATAGTTTCGATTTCGAAGGGTCGCTTCGCTATCGAAGGGACGATGCTGACGACGCGTCGGGCCTGGATGCGGAAGGTGGATTGTGGATCTGCGGCCTTCCCGAAGGAACGCCGTCTAGGGTTAAATTCTAATCCGACTTCAATCTATCCGGACGTTCGAGGTCCTCATCCTGCCCGGCCTGCAGAACTGCCAAGCAGACTTATGCAGCTCTAATAAGGTGTCTGCAGCAGTCGCCAGCTAGTTTATCCCGTTTAGGTCGACCTTATTGACGACTCCGTCGGGTGAGGCCGCTGTTCTTTTCAGGAGGATATTCCCTCCTTCTGACGAGAGATGCGTGTAGGCTTCACCTGAAGACCCGAACACCATGCTGCAAGGTACCAACTAGGGAGACTATGGAATGGGATAGATCTACTGCGATAGACTTGGGACAGAGATGGAATCATTCTGCCAATGAGACCATGCCGACGGGGCATGTGAAGAAAAGTTGGTCGACTCTGCTCACAGTGGGCCGGACCGAGTGGAATCTTCCCATAGTAGAGCCGGCCGATCTCCCAGTGTCCTTCACCGAATCAGTTTTGCTGGGTGCTATTCGGAGAGGTCATTCGGCCCGCGGGGGTTTTGCTAGACTGGTCCTCCGCCAGCCAGTGAAAGACCATGCATTATTATTCGAGTCGGCTGGCCCCCGATCGTCGTGATCAGCACTTCCCAGCGAATTAGCCTCGCGTTGGTTTTCCTCCCTCTCTCTCGTCGAATCCGGTTTCCTCACGCTGGCTTGGCATCTCCATCGCGGCTTGGCACGACCGCCTGAAGTCTATGCGCCTTCCATATCCGGCACACTGGTTACTATTCCCAGCATCCTTCCATCATTCCGATTCTCTGCAGAAACACAGATTATGATAATCTGGAACGATAGTCACCATCGACTTATCCACTCACCCACAATGCCCAGACTGTGGAGAATGTGGGTGGAATAATTTTATTGTGGGAGAGTTAGATCACAGCCATTCACCGTGGCCGCTCTGGCTCTGGCGGGATGGCCTTCTGCCACTGGTCTGGCCAGCTCATCCGGCACTATGTTTCTCTACATGATATCACTTTGCTTTCAGAGCCTATCACCGGCCAGATAATCCGCTCTCTGTCAGCTCCATCCTTCGGAGTATATTGGCCTTGACCTCATTGGAACCTACCGGAGACACCTTGAGGACCATGGGCACAGCTCGCCATCGGTTGCAACACTGATGCCAAGTGATCGTCCTTGTTTGCAGGACGATCATCCCTCGGTGCACTACAGGTACCTGTATCGGATCGGCTGCACGAGGATTTCAGTCGCGTAGGGACAAGGATGCCGAATAAACTATTATCCATCAAGGCGTGATTGATTGTACCAGAGAGGAGTAGGCATCGCTATCTCACCTCAGAAATAGCTATATAAACCCCTCGGACATACCCTTCCAGATAGCTCTTCAGTCTACCACTCGCATCGCAAGCATCCTCACTGTTTCAAGCATCTCTGCGATTCTTCTCCCGGATTCATTATGCAAATCAAGAACGTCCTGAACCTGGCCGTCGTCGGCAATGCCCTCCTGGCCACCGCACACCCGGGTCACCATGAGGAGCGTGAGGCCCTTCAGCAGCGCTCCTTCAAGCGCACCTTGGCCCACGGTCTGCAGAAGTGTGAGGCCAGCCTCGAGGCCAGTGGCCTCCACGCCCGCGCTGAGGCCCGTCGCCGCGCCGTTGTCGACATGCACCGCCGTCAGCTGCAGGCCCGTGGCGACACCGCTGAGGTGCTGAACAAGTCGCACCTGTCCACCCGGCCCATCTCGTCCAGCACCCCCGAGACCGAGGTCTTCAACGACGACAAGAAGATCTGCCTCCTCGGTCCCAGCGCTGAGGGTGAGACCGGACCCTACTGGATCCCCGGTGAGCACATCCGCGGCGACATCCGCGAGAATGAGCCGGGTATTCCTGTCACCGTCGAGCAGCAGTTCATCGATGCCGAGACCTGCCAACCTCTCAGCGGCATCTACACCGAGATCTGGGGCTGCAACGCCACCGGTGTCTACTCCGGCCTGGTGGCCGATGGTAACGGCAACTCCAACGACCTGGCCAACTACAACCGCACCTTCCTCCGTGGTGTGCAGCAGACTGATGAGGACGGAGTGGTGACCTTCAACACCCTGTTCCCCGGTCACTACGCTGACCGCACCACCCACTACCACAACATTGTCCACTGGGGCGCCACTCTGCTGCCCAACAACACCCTGGCGGGTGGCTCCATCCCCCACATTGGCCAGATCTTCTGGGACCAGGATATGATCAGCAAGGTCGAGTCCACCTACCCTTACAACACCAACTCGATCCCCATCACCCCCAACGCGGAGGACCGCGTGGTCACCGTGGAGACCGAGAACGCCGACACCGACCCCTTCCTGAACTATGTCTACCTGGGTGACTCCCTCGAGGACGGTCTGTTCGCCTACCTCACCGTTGCCGTCAACACCTCGGCCATCCACTACCCCTACTGGACCAACGTGTACACTTCCACTGGCGGCGAGTCTGTCTGCGGTACCTGCGACGGTGACCCGGATGCTGTTGACGGTGGTCTCCCCACCCCCTCTGCTTCGGCTTCTGCTTCTGCTTAAAGGTTGAACCTCGATGGAGATGTGAGCAAAGTATTAAAAAACTGCTGGATGATAGGTGGATACTTTGTATGTTTAGACTAGTAGATGAGGTAGCTCACGAATATGAACGAGTTGATTGGACACAGCCATCACTTCGGAAACTGACCGATTCGTAAGCACTAATGACTAAGCGGGAGAGTTCCGGGCGGTCGAGCCTCATCGGGAACGCAAGACCGATAGGTAATCCCGTAGGATTGCCGATTATCGCGGGCTTTGCTGGATTCCCGTTGACATCCGTCTCTTGTGGAAGAACAGGATCCTTCACCCCTCTCAAAACAAGGAATGAATCTCTTCTTGGCGTCCGGAATCCTTGCGGTGCTCTGCAACTGTCCAACAGGTCCAATCCTTCGGGGGCATCCTACCTCAGGTGGTTACTACTACCTACTACCAGGAAAGCCCGCAAGAGACGCACTTTCCCCGGTGAGTGAGTGCAGTACTGTTTGCTTTTCGGGTGAGTTGGTCTTAATGTGGGGATACGATGGTGTCATTGGCTACTACTTGGCAGATACTGAACTTATATGCACATTCTTGATGTGATCGTCTGCTGAGCATGACTGCTGTAATGGTCGGTGTGGAAGTGCTGTGTGTGGATTAAACTCTATATGCGCAGTATCAGTGCAGCTCTGCTCAGTTACGACTAGGCACGAAAAGAGTCAGGGAAATATTGTATCAATATTATCGCTTCATTTGATTCAATTAATATGTACTACCATCGATGTTCTATTGAATGCACAACTACAACGATTCTGATATAATACCATGACTACCATCATGGTTGTGGTAGAGATACGCCTTACAGGAAACGTTGCGCCGAGACCGATGCTCGTACATATTCCCGAGGAGATCTGATCGCCGCGGCAGCTAAGCAGGGATTCGGTCGATCAGTCAGGCCAGAACCCGGCGTCTACCAACCAATTGCTCTTGGGATTTGGATGAGCTACTATACGCAAAAGTGTACGGGATCTGGTGATGGTTATGGTGAATATGGCCCAATCAAAGGGCCTCGGTCGGACACGGGTGCCAAATGGTATCAGCTAATCTATCTGTCGTGCATCTATTTATTTATCTACCTGTCACAGATAAGTTTAGAATTGGCCCACCAAGTGGATCCGTTCATCTCATTTCTCTTTGTCAGTTCTGGCTTCATCCTGACGTGACTCACATTCCCGAGTCATTCCCGAGCGGAAATGAAATCCATTTCCCCTCACGCACTTCTCCTCATAAAGCTTCCCTCCCAAAAGTCAATTCCTGAGTTTTCTTTTCTTTTTCCTTCTTTTCTTCTTCATCCCCATATATCCTATAAAACCTTCAACAGGGTTGACACACGATGATCGTCAAACTCACCCAACCATACAGCTTCCTGGATGATTACAGCGAGGGTGCTCATCCACGCCTACTGCAGTCCCTCCTCCTCACCAACGCCACACAACAAACCGGCTACGGCACAGATGAATACACACACGAAGCTCGTCAATTAATTTACTCTCAAATACAAGCCACCGACGATGAAGTCGCCATCCACTTTGTTCCCAGCGGAACTGCCGCGAATCTCATTTCCATTGCCAGCTGCCTGCGGCCCTATGAAGCCGTTCTCGCCGTAGAAACCGGGCACATCCTGGACAAGGAAGCCGGAGCCATCGAAGCCACCGGCCACAAAGTCATCCCCGTCCCCGGGGTACGGGGAAAAATGACCCCCGAGAATCTAGAGCGGGTGTTGGATCGCAATACCTTCTTCCCGCACATGGCCAAGCCGCGGCTGGTGTACATCTCCAATGCGACGGAGGTGGGCACGATCTACACGCGGAGTGAGCTGCGGCGGCTGTCGGAGACGTGTCGACGGCGGGATTTACTGCTGCATGTGGACGGAGCGCGATTGGGGGTGGCGCTGAGCGCCGAGTTGAATGATCTCACCCTGCGCGATATGGTCGATTACACGGATATCTTCTGGATCGGCGGCACGAAAATGGGCGCCTTGCTGGGCGAGGCGGTCGTGGTGCGCAGGAGTCTGGCCGAGGGGTTTGAATTCAATATCAAGCAGCGCGGAGCCTTGCTGGGCAAGTCCCGCGTTATGGGAGTGCAGTTTGCCGAGTTGTTTCGGGATGGGTTGTATTTTGAGCTGGCCAGACATGCGAATGCCATGGCGCGGCGCATTTCGGCGCAGTTTGAACGCATGGGATGGGAGCTGGCGGCTGAGACGGAAACCAACCAGGTGTTTGTCGTGGTACCGGATGCTATGCTGCATCGGCTGGCGGAGCGCATCCGATTCTACGAGTGGGATAAGCGTGAAACTGGCACGGTGATTCGCATTGTGACAGCCTGGGCTACGGATGAGATGGCGGTGGATAAACTGTGCCAATGGCTGGAAGCCATCCATCAGGCATGATTGGATTTTTCTTTTTATCTATCCTTAATGTCATGATAATAATACCCGAGCTATCTAATTGGGGGAAAGAGAGAAAGAGACAGACACAGACAGAAGTTTAATATGATGAACTAATGAGATCTCCATGAGTCAATCGGAAGATTAATCGAAACCATAACTAATTTTAAAAATAAGGATGAAAAATGGCCGGGCCAGACTGTTGGGGAAATTACTTGATGGAATCCACTTCCTGCAATTTCCGTGACAAAAGAATATCGCATTTCCCCTCATTATTCCCGAGGTTGCTTACTTTTATTCCCGACCATCGGGAATATATCTTCATACCCCTCACGTGCCCCTCACGCCGTCCCCCACTCAATTTTGTCCAATTCCAACCACTTTATTCCCGCGTCGGCTTTGAGGTGTGCAACGATGCGCCTGTCCATCTCCTGCGACAGCTGTCGGTAAGCTCCCTCACTTCCATCGCATTCCATCCCATCTCATCCAATTATAATAATCAATTGCTCATCTAATAGGCAATCCAAGGTCAAGTGCATCCACGATGGCCATCCTCCCTGCCGTCGCTGCCACCGCCTCCGTCGCGATAACTGCGTCCTGACCGATCCGCGCTCTCCCGGTGTGCGCACACCCCGAACCCCTCGCAGAGCCAGCATTAGAAGAACCGGCTCAGGTTCAGCGTCAGGGATAGGAACAGGGACAAGAACAGCAACAGACACAGGAAATACCACCGCGACCACTCCCATAGCCAGCTCGCCCGCTCCCTCTCCCACTCCCTCTCATTCTGCCAATCCCATCGCTGCCATCGCCCCGGCCACTCTCATCGCAGCATGCGACATCTACCGCAAGAAATTCCCCGTCGTCAACTTCCTTCATTATCCCTCGCTGATCGCCGATCTCTCCCATCATGCCTCCGCCGTCGAACCCGTTTTTCTCTCAGCTCTACTTTCTCTATGCGCCCGCTTCATGTCCGACGCCGCCCTGGCTGCTCCTGAAACCTACGCGGAGTATGCGCGCTCTCAGCTAGCCCATCGCGCCTTCGAAGCCCCTTCCCTCTATCTTGCACAATCGCTCGTCATGATCTCGCTCTACGAATGGGGTTCGGGTCGGCCTTATCGCGCATGGATGTACAGCGGTACTATTCCACTCAATTTCCCCTGCAGTCCGACCATCACTAACCCAATGCGCTAATCTCAGGCATGGCCACCTACATGATCCAATCCCTCCTCAAGACCGCCGATGATACCATGGAACAACAACCCCTCCTTGACCTGCCCGCCCATCGCATAACCTACGAACAGCTGGTCCGCACCTACTGGTGTTGCTTTGCACAGGACTGTGAGCTCAGCTCCGGCGCCCGCCAACACTTCGCACTCTCCTTCCGCCAGATCTCCGTGCCCCTCCCCATCAGCGATTCCGACTTTACCTTTGGGAAAGCCACCCCACGCTTAATGCCGGCGGACATGAATCGCTCATCCTCTCTGGCACTGAATTTATCTATTGATCGGGGATTGACTATCGTCACACGGGGGTTCGACATATTCGTTCGCATACTCCGGTTCGCCAATGAGAGCCGTCGGGGTCGGGCGCAAGGGTCGGCAGGGTTGTCGCTCCGCGCGTGGGAGATGCTCAAGGCCGAGCTGGACGAGTGGAGGGGGCTTCAGGATGCGACGGTGCGGTATCCCGAGACCAATGCGCAGGCGCATGTGGCCTTGGGATCGGGGGAGTTGTTCGCCTATATCAACCTGGTGTATTTCATGAGGTGTGTTCATTTAGCCGTCAGACTGCTCGATGAGGTAATTACTGACCGCGGTAGTATTCTATTCCTCTACCGCGACCGCTTCCTCTCCACTCCCAAATCATCCATCGATCATCACGACCCGGCCGACGACGAGGCCATTGACCACCTCTTCGCCACGGCACAGCACATCAGCGCGATACTCGCTGCCCTTGAAGCCTGCGCCACTCCTGTCATCACTCCATATGCGGGGTTCAGCGTCTTCGTCGCCGCCCATATCAACATGTACGGGACTGTCTGTCCGGGCCGGTACCCGGGGGGACTGGCGCGCGCGCAGGAAGAGAAGAAGATGAATCTGGAGTATCTGGAGCGACTGTGTCGGTTCTGGGATGTGGGAACCAGCTGGGTACACCCACTCACACCTCCACTTCAATTCTTGTTGAAAGACTAATGGATGGCAGTGGCGAACTCTCCAAGAAGCAAACCGGTTCTATGAAACAGCCCGAACCACCGCCCAAGGTCCAACGGGCGTTTCTCGTCCAGAGCATCTCACCCTGGCCGGTACCATCGATGAATACGGCGATATTCGCGTGTCGCGACCCGAGACAGCGTCTCCCGCGCGACGACGCCCAGGGGTATCTTCTGAGGGAGTAGGAGTGCGACGCATGTCGGTTGCCGAGTTGACGGCGCCAGGTGGTGGTGGAAGCAGCGGTGGTAGTGGTGAGTGGGCGGATGTCGAGGCGGAGATGTGGCAGTGGCCGTTTCTCGATGAGAATTGGTCGTTGGGATTCGATACGGGGTTTGAGTCGGCGTGGCCGGGGTTGAGCTGATTGGAGCTGGGTTGGCTTTGTATGAGTAATGAATGGATGAGTTAATGGTCACTATTATAATGAATGATATCGATCATAATCAGATATGGTCTGGTTCCACGGCCGTCACAGCGCCTGAATAGTAAGTGATAAGGTTATGTTCGAAATTGTCCTTCCGGTGATAAATTGCTCCTATATTCCCTCCATCAAGACATAGGACTCCGGTAGATTATCCTCTGGGCGCGGGTCATACTTCGGGGCGGTACAAAATCCAGATGGGTTGTGCTGAGAATATCGACTAGCAATGACACCGACTGGAGAAACGTCCGTTCGATCAAGAGATTGTTGCATTCGAGATGGTCCAGCGAATTGGGGAGTCAATTGATCTGTACTGGCGCTTTCACACATCCATTGCGACGACTTTCAGTGTGGAACACCTGGGATGCGGTACACTGAGCGCAAGCACTGCGACCTCGGGTCGGCGTACTAGTAAGTAGATAGAGCACAGGCCTCTTGGTGTACCTCAGCCGAGTCAGTATCATGTTTATTAGTGGTTCGGTCGGCACACGCGGCGTCGGTTGCCCCGTTGTGTTGGCGTAGTAGTATTTTATCTGTTCTCGGAAGTAGAGTAAGCTGCATAGTAGTATTTTAGTAGTATATGTCTCAGATGTTGGTGGAAATCAACTGGCACCGACGACACATCATTTGCAATGAAAGAAAGCACAGCACGGGTCCCAGCAGGTGGTCCCGAACTGAAATCCCCGAAACCTGCAGTCAGTAGAATACTACTGCTAATAATATATATTCACTCCCCTGCAGGTTAGGTCCGAGTGGGCGCGTACGTGGCTCAAATGAGATTCTGGAATACGACATCATGCCCACCGGCGATAACTACTGGTTGCGTCTACCGTTGTGAGCGGGGAATGTTCAATCGGCAGTTGACTAAGTATTTAGTTTCTTAAGTTCTGCCCCATTGGAGAGATGAAAGGTTGTGACGGTAAAGGAGGAAATTGCGTGGAATCTAGAAAACGCGGTCGAAAAACACTAGCATTGGTTTAAGGTTAAGCCGGCCTTAATTATTGCCAGAACGCGTCGATCTTTGCGCACACAGATTGAGCAAGTGGAGATGGGACCGACAACCACGTAAGATGGTGCGCGAATGCATCATCACACGTCTTTTTAGTCGAATTGACAAGGGCATTAAGCCATAAAAAGATGGTGCCGAGAAATGACTGCCACAAGTAGCGTGGCGCAGATATCGACTTTGTAGAAAATGGGTTTCACCACTGCTATTCTTGTTCTTGAGATGGCCTGTTCGGCGTGGTTGAATTCCGAGGGTGGACACCCAAGGCGCTCACCAGTTCGACGATCGGCCGTTGCAATTGCCCAGCCTCTGTTGGGGAGCACAGCGAAGCTTTTAGCGGGGAACGCGCTTCGGTTGGAACCAGATTTGGTTGTGCTTGGGCTAAATTCTTTTCCTCACGAGGGATACAGTGGAGTCAGGGTGGGAAAAGGGGGGTGGGTGAGGGTTCATGTTGTGGATATTCGTGAATCTCTGCTCACAATTGATGCGAAGGGGAGTGATTCCAGCTGAGGTTGAAAAGGATATCCTCATCCTCGACTGGAATCGAGCATAATTTCAAGCCAGTGCCGTTGCAATGCAGTCAAGAACTAATGACAAGAAACGAACAAGCACCGGGTGGACCAAAGCCGCGTGGCCGCTGAGTGGCCGACGGCCCACTCCGGATCCCCGCAGCCAATCACTGACGGAATTCGCTATAAAAATAAACTGGGAAAGCCTCAGCCCTAGTTGAGGCACGTTATGGAGTACGACGACTGCCAGCAAGATTGGCCTGGCAGAGATTTCGGCTCTCTCGCCCATCATCTCGCTCGACATTCATATTTGAGGGCCTGTCGGTAGTTCTGTTCCGATGGGCCCTACAATCCCTTCTTTACCCTGATCTCCCTCTTCCTCCTCTTCCTCTTCGTCTTTCCATCATCCTATCTACTTCTACCCGAACTTGGCTGCTGCCTATATCCGACCCCTCCTCTAATCCATCCATCATGCATCTCCGCTATCTGCTGGCGCTCAGCGCCCTATCATCCACCGTTTTCGCGCACGCAGAACCCGCGGCAGGAGTCTTTTCGCTGTCACCGCAAACCGAGGCGCCGGTCGCTGAACCAACATCCATCGTGGATAACTACCTCAAGCCCAAGCGGTATAACCGTTCCTTGAATTTCCAAAAGAGGGCGACTACCACCGATGATACCACCACCACCACAGATGCAGCCACCACCACTGCAGACTCCACTACATCCGAATCGACCAGCACTACCGAAGCCACCACCACCACCACCTCCGACACCTCCACGACCAGTGCTACAACCACTGCCACCACTGCCACGAGCACCACCTCCAGCTCGAGTTCCACTTCATCATCCTCTTCTTCCCAATCCACCACCAGCGCCACCTCTACCACTCAAAGTACCACAACAACCTCAACCACCACTAGCACCACCACCTCTGCCACGAGCACCATCTCCGCCGCGCAAAAGGAGTACAACCACCGCGGTGAGATCGCCGCCATCGTGACCTTCAGTATCCTCATCTTCATCTTCGTCGCCCTCACCTTCTTCCTCTGCTTCCGCGAGAAGTCCAAGGTCAACCGTCTGGCCAAGAAGGCCGACGCCGGCGCCGATTACTCCATGGTGCCGCTGGCTGAAGGCCGGCCTCAGAGTGAGGCCAAGTTTGACCGTGCCTCCATGATGTTCGCCTCCAACTCGCAGCTCAACCTCGATCAGATGTCTCGGAGGCCTACCTCCATGGCGGCTAGTGAGACTCTGAGTGTGCCGATGAACCGGACGGCGCCGGGGACGCCGTCGGATGAGCATCGGGCGAATATGGTTTGATTTGGAAGTATAGGTGGAGGGTTGTGTATGAGTTCTGTCCAGATACCCGGGATAATGTTCGACATGATTGCAACATGACATTACCGAAAGAGTCGCCATCGTTTGAAGGAGGATGGGTTTTCTTAGTATCTCTGTCCTTTTTTTATTTCTTTGTGTATATTGGATGTTTTGTTCTTCAGCGATTTGAGCCTTCTGTATGATCGTTTGTGGAGCTTTGTGATATCAGATGCATATGCATAGCGTTGTGGAGATAACATCCATTGCATTGACCGTCAGTAATGTGTAAGGCTGCATTACCTAGTAGGCACGGCCTATACCTTAAGCTTAACATATAGCTGCTGATCAAATTATGAATGCCGTCTTAGAGTATAAGATGGGACAAAATGCGGCACAACCTGATGGTATTATCTTGATTCATCACCCGACCACACATTTACCCTTCAAACACGTCCCGAACGTTGTCCATCTAAACAAACTTGTGCATTTAATGAAGATAGAGTAAACCCCGATGACACTATTGTACGACAGTGAAACCATCACGCCCGCCCATAACGCAATCGGCGATATCTCCAGATCCCAGCACCCTCCTTAACGCCGAAAGCCGATCTATACACCAGCACCCATCAAAACATAAATATCGATTATCTGCCACATACTACCCACATCAATTGAATTATTGTACATCATTTGCAATACACAGAGATTGCTAAAGTATATCTACAATGCCCCACCCACGCATCCACTCCACCGGCTCCCTCGACGCCTTCAACCCCATCCTCGTCACCCCCGTCATCGGCACCGAATTCCCCAAAGACAGCTGCAACATCGTCGACGACATTCTCAATGCCCCGAATGCCGAACAACGTATCCGTGACCTTGCCGTCTTAGGTACATCCTATCCCTATCCCCAACCCAACTACCCCCTCCCTCAAACAATAATACTCACAAATACCCAACAGTCGCCGAACGCGGCGTCGTCTTCTTCCGCGCCCAGCACAACCTCACCAACGACCTCCAAAAACACCTCATCCTGGAAATGGGCCGCCTAACCACCCGCCCCGAATCCCACGGTCTCCACATCCACCCCGTCACCAACGCGCGAATTCGGCGACCCGGATCCTCAAATCAGCACGATCCACTCCGAGGGCCGCAAGAAACTCTACCAGGGCTCGGACTATACCCGTATGGCGGCCGTCTGGCATAGTGATATTGCGTTTGAGAAGGCGCCGGCGGATTTCTCGAGTCTCAGGTTGACTCAGTTGCCTGTGACGGGAGGCGATACGTTGTGGGCTTCCGGGTATGAGGTTTATGATCGCATTAGTAAACCCTATCGCGGGTTTCTGGAGGGGTTGAGTGCCACGCATGTCGGGGCGGGGTTTAAGAGGATGGGCTTGAAGGTGTATACTGGGGAGAGAGGGGCGCCGGTCAATGTCGGGGATGAGTTGGAGGCGGTGCATCCGGTATGCATCTTTGTTTGATTCTGATTGTGATGAAAGGGGGTGGGGTTGGCTGATGGTTACTACTTAGGTTGTCAGGACGAATCCGATTACGGGGTGGAAGTCGATCTTTCCGATTGGTATGTTCATGTTGCAGTGGGTATGTGTGAAGTTGTGTGCTGATGAGATTAGGGGCCTTTCCGACCAAGATTAACGGATTGAATCGTCGAGAGAGTGCAAATTTGCTGCAGTACTTTCATGATCTGATCACCTATGGTCATGATCTACAGGTGCGGTTCAAGTGGAATGATCCTAATGATATCGGTACGTTGGATGCCTCTTACTATTAGGCAGCTACTGACAAAATAGCCATCTGGGATAATCGCAGCGTGTTCCATACGGCCACCGGTGACCACGAAGGATTCGGGCCCAGAAGTGGCAATCGCGCTGTCGGCGTGGGCGAGGTGCCATACTTTGATCCAGAGAGTAAGTCGAGGAGGGAGGATCTGGGGATTGAGGATACGTTGTCTCCGGCTCATTTGTAGTTATGTTGCTGACGGTAATTTGATGTCGAATTGGGTATCTGTTTTGGTCTATTCTGGAGTAAACCAGTTCAGTCCGTCGGACATATCCATGCTTAATAGGTCGTTTGACCATATCTCCGGGAACATGTCGCTGAATGTATGCCAGAACTCAGGTGTATCTGCTGTAGCAGACCCCTGTCCATATGTATCGTGTCCGGTGAGCCCTCCCATAGGTGGTAATGGATACTGAAAGTCAAACCACCCAGCCGATAGCTGAGAATCCCCAGTAGTTAGTTCTGTCTGTGCGCTGACACTCTCGGAATGTGGTGTGGGGATAGCATCCTCTTGTGTTTGTGATTCACTTGGCATGGAATCGGCCTTTGCTGCATCATTCACGTATTCCATCACGCGGTTGATGATCATCTCCAGGCCGTCTCGATACTTCTTCAGACTAGAATTTCTCTCGGCCATGACGAACAGCGCAGAAGAACAGGCTCGCAGATCATTCGACACGGCTACTGTCCACAGCTGGGGGGCTCGGAAGAGGCAAAGACTATCTCGTCAGGCTAATTCTATTGCAACAGCAGGAAGTGGAGGAACTCACCAAATCGTCAATCCAGCCATATACAATGAGTTGACTAAGAGAAAAGAATATCCCGACGAATCTCGCTGCCGCAGTCGCTTGAAGCACTGACACATCTGCCCCGAGGCATACAAACATTTCTCAATTAGAGGATCCCTGCGCGGTAAGACTCCTATGAACCGCTGAATGAGCATCCGAATGGCGTTGTTCCAATGCATATGAACAAAATCATCCTCGTCTGGTGCCATTGGTGGCAGCGATCTTTCGAATTCCTCCAACGCAGCCATCAGAGGTGTTGTCTCTGGGACCAGTGTTGCGGTGCTCTTATCTGTCCGGTAAATCCGGGTATGGATTTGCGACATTATGCGCTGCAACCGAGTCAAGGCGATGAATCTCCGAAGACTTCTTCCTGGCGCCGGCTCACGCGGGGCCACTGAATTCCGTAGTGCCTCTTCAATCAGCTGGTCACTGGTACACGAATCATCCAGATCAGCCGGCGCATGGACATCGATTTCGTCTTCCGGAACACTGAACGGCCGTCCCAATGACCAGGCCACGTATCGCTCAACCAGGTAGACGGACCAGAACAACCGCCGGCGCACCTGCCCTTCGTACGGTCGCATTCTTCGATACTGGGATTCCCGGTGCAACCCTAGATCGATACAGATGCGCATGGCTAGACCGATAAGATACCACACTCGCGTGGCAGAAGATGTTCGCATGTGATAGAGGACCAGTAACATGAGGGCTTCGAGATTCGTATAGGATTGCGATTCGCCTAGTGAAGGTTCCAGCTGTAGTGCCGTGGCTACAAAGGCGCTTGGTGGCGTGGAGTCGTAGGTCTCGGTCATTTGTAGGATAGCTGCACCGATGGCATATACCATGAATAATTTGAACCGTGCAGCCTCGCTCGTCACATCCGACTGAGGCTTCTGCACGGTCGCATGCAGCTGCATCAGCTCTGAGCGATCCAGGAACGGGAGACGCGTATGCATGTCCTTGAAGTATGCATTGAGAAGTCGTATCCCAACAGCATCGCTTGGTAATGTGGTGCTGGCTGCGGTTCTCTCGCAAGGCAGAGCTTGAAGGTGACTGCCATTGATGGGGATGGACCTAAGCCAGACGGCGTTCTGCACTAGACGGCCCAGATCTTCTGCAATAGACATGCCCGATGAGGGACCCAGATATGCCAGGTTCTCACTCCCTTCATGGCTCATTGCCATCATCGAGACCACACCAGCTCGGGAGTCACGGTGTTGCGATTTTGCGCCCGTCGAAATCTGTTCCTGTGGCGCATCCGAATCCGGAGGAATTTGTTCCAGTGCAGCAGCCAGCTGTGCTTCAAGCACTTCAATGCGATGCACCAAAGCCCCCTTGGACATGGCATGGTGCCAGGATGGAACGGACTCGGATCGCAGACAGGGCTGCTTGGCGGATTCGCAGCCGGTACAGGTCGGATAGCCGACGCATCGCTGCTTGCGCCGGTGGCAGCGTTTACATGACTTGGGGATGCGTTTGCGAATCCTTCCTTCAGCGCTCATGACGGGAGGTGAAGGTTGCAGCGAAGAAAATGGAAACAGGAAGCAGGGGATGATCAGCCATCCCTGATGTTCCCCGCATCTTGGATGAATTGAATCCTCTGCCGAGGCGCCAATTAGTACTTAGTTACCGGGCTGGGCGTGGCGGATATGAGGCGATGGTGCCGCCAACGCACGCCATCGCATTGGTGACTGCTTTACGGGCCAACCAACTTGAAGCATTTGATACGGTCGGAAAGGTAGCCGAAAGGCAGTCAGCATTGTGTTCGAGGTGAGGCCGAATATATCCGCAGATAATAGATCAGTCCGTAGTAGCAAATTCATCAGCTTCATCACCACCCACAATTCTCCGATCGGACTGTTCGGAAAGGGAAAAGTTAGAGTAAACGGCAGGCTTAGAGAGCTGCAGTAACGTGTAAATGATATACTCGCGTTCCGGTCACTGGAAGGTAGTCACAAGCAAAACACAAGATCGTGTCTATAAGTAGAAGAAACTTTCAACATGAACGCAAGTTTGCGGCCAATATCCCAATCAAGGCAAGATGGCCGAGTGGTCTAAGGCGCTGCACTCAAGTGAATTCGCTTGTCCAGCTCAGCTGGATGTATTGCAGTCTCGAAAGAGGCGTGGGTTCGAGTCCCACTCTTGTCATATCCTTTTTCTTTTTTCTTTTCCCCCCGCTCGTTGATCCCTCGGGAGGATAATTGCATTGTTTTTATGACACATGGAAAGAAGACCACAACAATGCCTTTCTGACATTGTCATGCATATGTCTTACCCGTCTCACTATCAGACACCTTCTTTTTTCCATTATGGTGATGTGCAAAATTCGAATACATCTCAACCGCACACTCTCCATCCGATGGCAGTGTTTTCTCGCCTCTCTCGCAGAATGTATTCAATCTCACCTTGCCCACGTCACAACTTTGGCCGGCAAGGAAAATATACCCCGATCTGTCGGTCCATCCCATCATGCCAGCCTTATCGGGATGATTGTGTGACAGTCCAACTGTCCCGGTTCCCACCATAGCCTCAATGACTGGATGATGCACTGCTGGCTAACTCCCCCAATCAAATATCGATCACAGCCTTTAATAGGCTGAAAAGTACCTAGCTGTTCTCCGCAAGCGTTCGATCCTCAATCCAGTCCAACGTTCAATCCAAGGACTGGATAACTGACCAGCTTGGAGATCCGTGGGGAAGTGGGCCGCCCGACCCAGACTTGCCGTCTCACTCAGCTAACAGCTTAGTTCTAGACTACTACCGTATATTAGCTGCTGCTCCAGTTCCCCGCCTTCATCACCATCGGCTTATTCCTCCCCTCCACAATACTCGCACCCACTGTGGACAAATAATGTCGACCGCTAAGTTCAGAGTCACCGAACATATCATCTCCGCATGCTATGTCCGGGAGTATGCGGGCAGTACCGTGGACCAGGAGGATGTGCTGCATCTCCACATCAAGCAATACACGCCTCGCGATCTACCCGATCCCGTCCCAGCCGATGCTGTCACTATCATTGCAGCCCACGCGGTGGGCTTTCCCAAGGTAAACACTCCCCTTTCAATAACAATCGATGGAAGTGAAATGACCAGGCATAGGAGCTCTACGAGCCATTATGGGACGAGCTTCTCGTACGATCCGCTCAATCCAACTTCCACATCCGCGGTATCTGGATAGCAGATGTCGCCAACATGGGCATGAGTGGGGTTCTCAACGAAGATAAACTCAGCATGGACTGTGAGTGATTGCAGACCTACTACTACTTCCTAGCCTCGAAAATCTCTTGCTAAAAATGTTTTCTAGGCTCATGGATGGACCATCCCCGCGATTTGCTTCTAATGATCAATCATTTCCGCGATCAGATGCCGCGACCGCTAGTAGGAGTGGGCCACAGCTTCGGAGGTACCATCATGTGCGTGTCCACTCGCTCCCATCGCCGGATTATTACTGACCTTTCCTTCAGTACGAATTTGGCACTGATGCACCCCCGTCTACTAACCTCGGTTATTCTCTTCGATCCGGTAATTCAACGACTACCACCCAAGATGGGCTTTGGTGCGGACCCGCCCGGTCCTGTCAACTTCGCCCTGTGGCGTGACGACGTCTGGCCAAACCGGGCGGCAGCAGCAGCAGCTTACAAGAAAGTCTTTAAGAAGTGGGACCCTCGGTGTCTCGAATTAATGGTACAGTATGGGTTCCGGGATCTGCCCACGGCCCTGCATCCCGACTTGGGCGACAATGTAGACGCTGCCAACCCGCCGGTCACGCTGACCACGACCAAGTATCATGATGTGCTGGGTCAGATTAGGGAAAGGTTCCATGCTCGAACGTCTGATGGCCAGGCACAGTTGGATCGCTCAACCCATGCGGACGTGGACCCTTCTGTTGCTGTCCTTCCGGTGTACCGCCCCGAACCGCCCAGCACATTCAACAAACTGCCATCGCTGCGACCGTCAACACTCTTCTTGCTCGGAGAAGCGAGTTACTTGAACCTCGATGATCTTCGGGAAGGGATCAAGAGCTGTGGTCAAGGGGTTGGGGGAAGCGGGGGAAGAGACAAGGTCAAGGAGATCATTCTACCCAAGCAAGGCCACTTCTTCGCCTTTGAAGCGGTCGGAGAGACGGCCAGCCATTGTGCCAGCTGGTTAGATAAGGTTATGCGCGAATACCGAGTCGTTGAGCGGGAGTGGAAGGAAAAGAGACAGAAAATGGCCAAACGGGACCATTTGGTGCTGAGTGAGGAGTGGCACAGGGTGATCAAGTCTCCCAGTTCATTCCGCGCAGCCAAGTCACGGAAAACCAAACTATGAGGTCTTGGTAGCTGCCCTCCTCTTATACCTGTGCTTTGATCTACAGTAATAATACCACTATTTCATTGCTCCAGCTAAAATGTGCAGTGAGAGTCGGAATGTCAGGCCTGACATTCCATGTCATATCCACCCTCAGGATCCATTCTTTTCTCCAGTATATCAAGTAATATTTACTCCTAAGAAAGAGGGCGTTGAAAGTTACTCAACAGGCTCAAGGCACAGGTATAGTTAGAAGAGGCGTCATCTTATCACCTCACACCGAGTTTGCACTAGGAATCAGTCGCATTGTAACAAAGGTGATGGGAAGAATACCGAGCGAAGACTGCGCCGAGGATCAATGACGATGACACTAACTATATAAAGTTAACAAAGCTTAGTATTTTAGACTTTCCAGCCAGAAGTAAAAGCATGGGAGCAGATGTGTCATATCGGTTGCAATACCCACGGTGTGGGCAAATGCCCCCGTGGGAATGTAACATTGTGGGGGCTGGGGAGATAGTAGTTGCAACGTCATGGGCTGCTTACTCAGAACATGAAAGCATCATAGAAGTTGCCTCCGCACGCAGTTTTGCATGCTCTCGGTAATAGATACAGTGACTACTCGTGCGTGCACGCTGTGAGTGATGAATAAGTCTCCCTAAGATTGCCGATCAATGCCACAATCTAGTATACTGTAAGTTGATACAATATTCAAAATTCGCCTAATATACTAACACTATTATAATCGCTTACAGGACTTCCTAGATATTGTTTGTATTGGTTACAAATAATGTCACAAACTGAATGACTGCAAATAATCCGAATGATGTAAAGTCGGTCCAACAGTAACTCTAACTGCCCAACTTTCGTCATTGCTTGATCTGAGCCTGGTATAAATACATGCTGGCATCCCTCAATTCTACTGAGCAGGATATGAACCAGACCTCCTTAACACATCATATTATTGCCTTTGCCCCTAATTCATAGTATTGTCTGCACCTCTCAAGAGGGACATAACAACCATGCAAATCGTAACTGTCATCGCACTTCTTGCGGCCAAGTATGCTCCCTGACTGTCGCATATTCATTCATGGAACCATGTACTGAGGTGATCTATAGCCTTGCCGTCGTACAGGGTTGTAAGTGTTGGTCTGGAGATAGTGTGGATCTGAAAGCGAGCCAGGATTGTTGCTCCAGCGAATGTTGGAACGGTGATGATGGCAGTGTGAGCTTTTCATGATTATATCTATGTACGAGACAGGTTTGGTTATATTGACGAGATGATAGTGTGATTCCAAATGCCTTGGTGATGATGTGTGGGATTATGCGGTATGTTGTGCGGCGGAAGATGAATGTAGTGATTGCGATTACGGCTGTCATCGTGAGGACTTGTAGGAGTACTATATATGAATAGTTAGTCTGGAATCTTTCGCTGTTAAAAGATCAAATGCTATGGAGTCGACTTCGAGGTCATTCTCTCTGACAGGTTCTGTTAATACGATCTATATTCGTTGCATACTAGTCTCGTACGTATATAGATAAGCAGTAGGTAGAGTAGAAAGTGCAGAATATCACCATCATCAATTGCCCCTCCGTATTGAACCGGAGTAGCAAATTTGCTTGAATTAAGCAGTATATCCTGCTCGTCCAACAATCGCACACCGGGTCGCCAAGATCAAGTCGAACAACGGGTTTATTTCATCCTCTCCAACGCGTTATGATCACAACTACTTGTGTAATTCCTATCATACATCAAACGTCACATATCCTCTAAAAATCAGAGCATCTTCCCGCCACCAATCAAAGTACCTCCCTCGGCAAGAACAATGGCATCGAATCCTCCCACATCGAGTTGGTCATCAACTTCTTATTCCCCCCATCCGCATCCATAATCATAATCTGCCCATACGGCTGGAAGGTATCATCATACAGCGCACACTCGAACCGGAAACCGTACATGCCGGTAGACCACATGATCTGTCCATCCTGCGACCACACCGCATGCGCATCATTAGCACCGCTGCTCGTCAACACGCGTAGATCTGTCCCATCCGGCCGGATAGTACACACATCATAGTTGTACGTGCTGGTTTTGCGTGTGAATAGGATGAGCTCCCCATCGGGAGAGAACTGGGGCAGATTATCCCATTCTGTAGTCAGGACGGTTGTCTTTCGCGTCTCGAGGTCCAGCACTCGCAGCCCGATCTCGCTGGCGTTGCCGTAGGTGGCAGTGTCGGCTCCCCAAACCCGATACACCACCTTCTTGCCGTCCGGCGAGAAGCTCGGGAACCCGCTGTTCAGGGCTCCATCCTCGGTGATGGAGTAGCTGCTGTTCACGAGAACCTCGGAGTAGCTGCCGTTGGCGGTGGCCCGCACGATCCATCCGCCCGAGGCTTCTCTCGTCTCGAACCAGAATCCGACGCCGAAGACGAGCCACTCGCCGCAGGGTGACCAGCTGGGCTGGTAAGCGCTCAATCCTGTGGTTTCGTCATCGCTGACAAAGTCTGCCGTGCTGGGGTCGTAGACGAGTTGCAAGTCGCCTCCGGTTGTGTTTAACGTCACGATGGACGAATTGCCCAGCTGCTTCTGTGTGATGGCGATGCGTTCCTGGTGCGAGATCTGAGGGAAGACGTCCGTGAAGCGGTAGTCCCAGTCATTGTCCCAGCTGTAGAGCTGCTTGTACCCCGCGCGGATGCTCCAGGTGGTCTTTTCGTAGACTACTTGCTTGCCGTCGGGGGACCACGCCGGGGACCGGAGGGTCGCCGAGGTCGTGTTGACGTAGAGTCCCGCGGTCGTGTAGAAGCCCTCGCTGGTACCTCCTTTGAGGGTGTAGGCGATGGTGCCGTTCTTGTCCAGGTACTGGGGGAATTGCTTGACACCGGAGCCGGCGACTTCCACGCGCACATCGGTGCCTGTCTCGAAGTCTACGGACATGATGGTGGAGTTGGCTGTGGTTATGGTTTCTGGACGATGGGCATTGTAGGTGTCTTCCCGGGTCATTTCATAGTAGACGATGCGTTTACCGTCTGCTGACCATTTCGGAGATCCAAGAGAGTAGTGTGGCTTGGAGATGATCTGACGGAAGTCAGAGCCATTGGGACGGATGGCGTAGAGAGAGAGTTCTTGCGTCGTCTCCCAGCCCGTACGGCCGAGGAAGGTCGGTACGCCGTGTCCGTCCCATTGGGTGTTGCGGTCCGAAGAGAAGGCGATCCATTCGCCATCGGGAGACCAGGCAGGACGGAGATAGCTCTCCATGAGGGAGGAATTGGGGGCAGTGGTGGGCGTGTTAGTGAGGTTCCACTGCGCGCCGGTCTGCAGATCAAGGATCCAGATGTTTGCCTTCATGTTGTTGGCGGTGGAGACGTAGGCTGCCAGACGGCCATTGGGAGAGATAACAACGGAGTCTTCCACTGCAGGCGTGGCAACCAATTCCTGGAGATCGGAGCCGTTGGTCCGTACGCGGTAGATACCGTCACCATTGCGCTCGCTGGTGAATGTGATCCATTCTCCATCCGGGGAGAAGGAGGCGTGGTACTCGTAGACGGGGTTGGAGAGAAGTGGGCGTTCATTACTGCCATCAGTGTTGGCAATGTAGAGTTCGGAGGTGCCAGGAGCAATGCGGTTCATCATAAACACGCCTTTCTGCCCGACAGAAGGGGTGCTAGAGGAGGTAGGGACAGTTGAGGAGCTGCTCTTAGAGGCAACCAGCCCTCGGGGCATGTGAGCGCGTGCTTTAACCATGTCATCCATGTCCATGTTCGCAGTGTGAGCGAAGGGACAGCCTCCAAGGGCTGGGACGGCCGCCAGGCCTAGAAAAGAAATGAGGGAGCAGCGCATCGTTGCGGAAGACTGCCCGGATACCCTGAGTCTTGAACTGTTCTTGACAGAGCGACGCCTGAGCAGGGCACTGACGAGCGAGAAGACGGTGGTATTTATGCATCCCGGTCTGAGAGAAGAAGCGCACTTGCCCCGCGTCTGATGCAGAATTTGCTGAACGATGCTAAGCGTGGAGCCCTGTTTTGGAGACTCCTCTTGCGCGGGCCTTTGCTACAGGGACGGGGGAGTGATACCGGCTAAATCATGTACCCGGCGGATATTGAGATAGTCATGCTAGTGTGGGACAGATGGAATCCATGCACAATACTTCTGCTTCATAATATAGCGAGTCCTGTGCGGACTGGGATAAATGCAGCCACATACTTTCTGCCTGGTAGTCTCCTCCTGGTAGCAGACTGCTTGGGTCTAATCGGAGCATATAGTATATTAGATCATCCCGCGGATTACTTTGCTATACTTCTGCTGAAATCCAAGCATACAGATTCGTTGGGCATACAGACGGCCGGATGTTGGCGGACACTCGAAGTATCAAATAAGTGCTGTACATCCACCTGCCAAGAGTCTAATGATTTGACGCATGAATCATGACGCGGCCGAAGACTTCTTTCTCTCCGATGTCCGTTGTCCGACCATTGTCTGCAGCAGATAAGATGAAATAGCATTGTGCGCGCATCCATTGGCGCGGAAGTTCAGGGCTGAGACCCCACTGCCCAGATGACGGGGCGCTCGGACAAACGACCCTTGTTTTCGTGACTGTTCATAGTATAGGAACGACATTGAAGAATTTGTTGGTTGTGTCATGCGGATATCCTGGGTCCTGCAACAGGGGATTAGAGACATCGAGATTCAGGCACATCGTTGAACATTCATGTTCATCCCCTTCTGCCATGTCTCCATCAAGCAGGAACCCCATAGGCAGACTAGGGGGAATCCGACAGACATGATGTGAACGGTACAGGCGTATTTGGCGCTCAGAACCCTGGAGAGATAAGATCTGCAGTCCCCGTCGGAACAGATCAACTTTCCTGTCTCCGATGTCCGACATCTCCACTGTGAGACCCAGTTCAACCTCCTTGCTCCGGTGTCATTCGATGGCGATGAAAATTTGTCCTACTAGATACCAGGCCATGATGATCACAACCAAGCGAGGAGTCCACTCTTGCTCTTGGAAGATGCCATCGGTTGTGAATCTCCGCTGCAGGCACATGTCCGGTACCGAGAGTAATCTAATCAGATAACCAGCATCTGATAACCGGGTGTGCTTTTGTGAGAAATAGCGCCGCATTATGAAATTTATCAAGGAATGGGCTATAGTAGCACCAGCACATTACCATAGAAGAAAAAGATTTGCAATCGCAAGGTGTACAGATCTGACACATACCTCTGGACGAGATTGGATGGATACTTATAAAGCTGGACAACACATTTCCGTCTAATGCTAATTGACTGGCACCTGGTAGAAGGGAATAGGAGGGCCAGAATCTGCAGGGGTTTTGAAATAGCCGGGTAATCAAAGTGGCATTAGGCTCTCTAGCTCTATTCAGTAGCACAAAATTATACGTGGGGAACTTTTGCATCCAACCATGCTTTATCGGTCCGGATATTCTAAGCACTTCGCCTTCCCATGGCCTTCACCTCGCTATGCGTCATAGAGTTGGTCACTACCTCTATCGACGTTCGTTTCACGATAGCCATGCTCAACTGTGGCCACAGCTTGGAATCGCTGTCTCTCGAATTGATCGGGCCGTCTTCCACATCGAACCTAGTATCGAAAAGAGTATCTCCCCACACCGGTCGTGCGCTCTTCTTGGCGGTCAATGTGTGCAATGGAAACGAGCGGGATCTCGATCGGGAATATTCCTTGTTCCAGAATCCAGGACGAAGGAGGGGTCTAACGGAGGGTGCAGCAGCAGCGATGACTCCAATGGATGATTCCAGGCTGTGGGGTTGTTAGCATTGTGCATGCGTATTTGTCAAGGAACTGACTCACAAAGCACACATGTAGAGATTTATGTAGTCCCCTGGTAGTATGTTAGAAGTGTTATGGCTAGAGCTGAGTCGACATATGTTCACGTACACGTAGGGTCCGATGACTCGGTCAAAGTGGAAACGTACTGTGTTCGCGCAAGTGCAAAACCCGCGCTCCTGTTATGTCATAGTTAGCATACCACTAACCTAAGTATAGAATAGACTCACGCAAATCCCAGGGCCATGAGTCCACAAATGGCTGCCTTCACTTTGATCGGGATCTTAACCTTCCATAGAAACACGATCGGTAGGATGGATAGCACAATGTCTGTTCCTGCGGCAATTGCTACGCTGGTGTCTTAGCAGGCGATCCCAAGAAATGTCAGAGGTTATCCTTACTCCCTTGCGCAATGGCTGCCCCATTAATTGCAGACTTTGGCCAACAGGTCCCATCCACTCTTTTGTCCCATGTTCGGGCCGCCGGATCACACTGAGGGAGGACGATGGCGGCATCCAGGAGGCTCGTGACCGTATTGAAGGCAATGAAGCACCAGAAGAATATCTTCCACACCTTGGTTGTAAGACTATACGCAGTGTCAGCTTTTGTGCCATCAAGTTGCCCTCAGGTCTAAGACATACAACAGCCTCATCAAGAGAAGACTGATGGAGATCTTCAGGAAGATGGTTGAGAACAGTAGCGGGAAGAGGCACATCCGCAAGAGCTTGGTGCAGTATACAGCACGGTCGACATCAAGGGTGTCGTAATGACGCCCTAGACCATACGGAACTGCAGCGAGAATCAAGGCCATGGCAACCAGAGTGGTCAACTGAGTCATGGGTATCAGTGAGAAACGTTGAACAGTCCTGCAAGCGCAGCCCTTACCGTTGCGAGGAGGTTGAACCAGTCATCCCAGGACAGAGTCCTCATGACGAACTTTCGCACGTACAATCGCAGCAGAGTCAGGACGACGGCAATGACTGTGGTCACAATAGTCGGGATAACGATGACGGATGCCTTGGAGGCATTGTCGTCAACCGCCCGTATCCAGAGCAGCATGATGCATCTGACCGAGCAGCACCGCTGAGGAGAAGAAGAAACAGACCAGCGCAGTCATTCGTATTCTGTGGAGGCACCAACGAGTACCGGGGGTAGGCTCCAGCGAAGGACTTTGTACCCCGGGACAGACTGGAATAACGAAAATCTCTGACCCTGGCAGGCGTGCGTAAGGCCATCAGGGGATAGCCAGCTAAGTCAACCTAATCGGTCTGGCTATGCCCGGAAGGGCAAGAGATCGTGGATCTCCATCCATCCAGACCGAGGTCGAATGAAAGTTATGCGCATGAACCTGGTCCGTGGGTGCAGCCGGACTCGCCCGAGATCTCTTGATGCCTTGTTTAGGGTGGATTAGAGGTGTGCCAATAGCGACGGAGGAGGGCGGGAAGCATTCCAGCTGGCACAGTGATTCATCTATTCATGCTCCACGCTGGGATCCACTCACACGACCTGTTGTGTGCTGTCTTGGTCATGACTTGATGTGGAATTTTGGGAGCAGTTGAGATGGAAAACGGGAAGGTCCTCAGTTTGCGATGCCCTGTTGCCTGGATGGATTGCAGCACATAGATGGTGACCCCAATTGGTAGAGGGGATTCCATGAAAGGATTAGGACGGAGGGTTGAGCATCGAGACTGAGATATGTGGGGGAGCTGAACTGGATTGAACTGGAGTCAAATTGAACTGAACACGGGAAGAGATGCAGGCACGGGCCCGGAGATATCGCGGGGAAACCGGCCGACACAATGGATTGACAATCTGCCAGGCACGAGAGGACTGGCTGTCTATGTCTCCTACTACTTTCGATCAACGGCTGTCAGACTCTAATTCCAATTGGCTACTGGCAATTCTCCAATCAATTGCATCGTCGTAAAAAATCACGCATCTTCGAATCCGCCGGCAAGGGCTGGCTGATCGGGGATGACCGCGACACGTCGATTTCCCCTCAATCTAACCAGGCCGCTAATTGCTTAGTCTGCTCTTGGTGAGAATTGGCTTGAATCCTTGGACATGGGATCACGCCACTCACAATCCCTCCAGATGGAACATCCCTGCCACATTCGCTTCCTGGACGCTTTGTTCGTGGTGATCCAAATTATTGGTGGCTGTCATCTCAGGGGCACCGCGGCTCAATTCCCTGTCGCCGCCGCATAGTGAACCATCTATTTCTAATCCGCCCTTGAATTCCCCCCTAACTCTCCCATCACCCCAGTCATCCGAGGTTCCTATCTATCCCGGCCAGGACTGGACCTAAATAAGGACCTAGAAGTGGAAGGAGCCATACTTAGAACGAGACAGACAGAAACAAAGTGGGGAGTGCGAGCCGAGGGTCAATTGAGGGCACTAATTTTCATCCCCGCCCGAACCAAACTTGCTGCCCATCATGGGCCCACCCCGACCGTTTACCGTCACCATCATCGGTGGAGGCATCGGTGGCCTCGTTCTCGCCGTCGGACTGCTACGACGTCAGGTTCCTGTCCAGATCTATGAGGCTGCCGCTGCCTTTGCGGAAATTGGGCTGGGGCTGTCCATCGGTCCAGCAGCTCACCGGGCGATGCCCCTCATCGACCCGGAGATTCGAGCCATCTACGACGCTCTCGTCACAACGCACGCAGACAGCCCGGGCTATGAGCGATACAAACAGACCTGGTTTGAACTCGTCTGGGCCACCGGCGACCACGAGGGCGAAACGTTTATGGACTTGAAGGCCTTGCCTTCGGGACAGACGACGCTGCGACGTGCCGACTTCCTTGCCGCCCTGGTAGCTCTGGTCCCTCCGGATATTGTTCACTTTGGCAAACGGCTGAACCAATTGGCGGAAACGGCAGACGGGGTCCGCCTACAGTTCGAAGATGGCACAACTGCCATGGCAGATGTGGTGGTAGGATGCGATGGGATCAAGTCTAAGGTCAAGGAATCAATGCTGCCCGAGGAGTCCGCTGTGAAACAACCTCGATATAGTGGCATGTATGGCTACCGGGCCGTCTTCGACATGGACGAGATGGTGGCGGCGGTTGGCGACCAACGCGCCCGAGTATCCACCATGTATCTCGGCAAAGGCGCCTATGCAATCTCGTACCCCATCATGCGCGCCAAAAAGGTAAACTTTGGCCTCTATATCCTGAGTGAAAGCTGGGATCATGACGCGTGGGTTCGACCCGCCAGTAGAGAAGACATGCGACGAGATGCTCAGGGTATGGGAAAATACGTGCAGGCTCTTGTTGAGGTACGTCGGATGTATGTTTTTCTCAGACCGAGCGTATGCTGACTACCATCAGCGCATGCCCGACCCTTCTCAATGGGCCATCTTCGAGCATCCCCATTTATCTACGTACACTAAATCTCGCGTGGCCATACTGGGTGACGCGGCTCATGCCTCCACGCCACACCAAGGGGCAGGTGCCGGTCAGGCCATCGAGGATGCTCACGTCCTGGCAGAGCTTCTGAGCGACCCGCGAGTCAATAGCGTGGATGACGTCGTGAATGCCTTCAGAGCATACGATCAAGTCCGTCGACCGCGAAGTCAGCATGTGGTCACGACGAGTAAGGAAAATGCCTATCTACTCTGCTTGTGCCTAGACGGTGTCGGGGATAAGGAGGATAAGCTACGGGAGACATTCCAGCAACGACTGCGGTGGCTCTGGGACCTGGATGTACAGGAGCAGGCCGAACAAGCAAGGAGGAAGATGTTTAGTGAGTGTAAACTGTAATGAGTCTAGATACCCAACGCGAATTAGCCAGTACTACGATTGTCCATTTTACTTTTCTTTCTGTTTTTCTGGCTCATATTATCTAGAATTTACTTGTCCTTATCCTCAGACCAAGATTGAGAGGCTGTTCGATCTGCCTTGGTCTGAGATTTGAATATCAAGAAAAGGGAAAAGATTGGGATGATGCACAATACTATATAGGAGAGGTTTGGCATTGGTCAGCGCGTCCATCGTAGTGCAGGGAATAAACATTATTGAATCCATGAAGCACCAGATGATAGACACGACACATTACTGGTATTGAAATACAACCATTTATCTTCCGAAGAAGCCTACCGCTTTCTGAACAATCGCCGAATAGCATCCACCAGCTCCGTCCGCCCGCGATACATGCGGTCCGGGGATGGAGAATTACCAGACTCTTTAGCAATAACCCCTCCGGGCAAGAAACTCCGGGTCATCTCTACAAAAGGACCGACCGACGCTTCAGGTAGAAATCGACCGAAAAATGCGGGCAAATCTGCTTTTTCGATGGGTCGGAGTTCGACTGCATGTCCGGCCACGTCCTGAAATGCTTCCTGCACGTCCTTCGCCGTGTACTCGCGTGGACCGTGAACCTCCACGACATACGGGTTTTTGGGGTTATCCATGGCCATTATATAGGTGGCGCATGCCTTTCCGATATCGGCGACGGAGACCTTGCAGCGTGAATGGTTCAGCCACTAATCCTATAGTTATTCAATTCATAGCGTCAATAGGGATCTCTCACCATTGGAATCTCATAGTCCAGGGGCGTGATGACCGAGAACAGGTGTGGTTGTTTGGCCTGGACAGTCTCCATGGCCGGAGCCCAATTCTCCATAAAGTAGGCACATCGCATGAAGACGACCTCGGGTACGACATCCTTGAGAATCTCTTCCGCAATGTGGTTCGTCATGATTTCTCCCTATGCGAGTTAATCAGACTCTAGTACCTATAATCGCGTAACCGAGGGTTAGAGGCAGGACGCACTGTTCCCTCTGGCTGTTCGGCGCCCATGCTGGAGAGGAGCACCAGGCGTTTGACCGTCCCAGCCTTCTGGATCGCTACGCGGGTATTTTCCGAGGCCTGGCGGGCCCACTCCATCATATCGGAGCCATCATAACGCGGCGGTGTGATGGCAAAGACGGTGTCAGCGTTTCCAAGGTCTAGGCTGGCTGCATTACTGAGATCACCTGCGACCGCGTGGAAGCTACCATGCGAAACGAACTCAGCGGGGGCTTTGGCGACGTCACGGTAGATGGCGCGCACGTGAACTGGGGCAGTCAACTGGTCTGCTTCCAGAAGAGCCCGGATGGTCTCCTGGGCGGATTTGGGTGATGCGGGAAGAACGGCGACGAGCATTCTGTCGGGACTAGCTACATGCTCTATAGCAGCTGGGCTGTATGGGGTAGTGGTGCGTTGTTCGATGCTTCGTTGAGATCGTCGGTGTCAGGCGAGGTGGAGAAGAGTTGGGGGCGGGGAAGGGATGTTCCTTGGTTGCCCCCAAACTCTGTTGTTCCAATTAGTTTAGAGCCATCAATTAGTTATCAACTGTTTACAACGACGTCGTGGCTGGGCATGATGGAGTGTTCACATCTTGACACATACAGCGAATATCAGGGGTGCCACGCCATGGAGGCTATTTTAGTGTCAGTGATGGACAATTTACAGACAAAGAAACACCCGACCGACTATTTTAGCTGTGATGATCGCGTCTCTACTAGTTGCCGCCCATTGGTGGGCTCGCCTGGTAGTAATAAGTATCATCCATTTCGTCGAGCGACGATGGCTGAGTGGGTCGCTAAATGCCTGCCTTAAGCAGAAGGTATGCAGTAGGCTCAGCCTCGCGTCCATAGTTTCAGTGATAGAATATTATAATCAGAGAGTAGAAAACGCATGCTCTGACGTTCATTTAGTCTGTCCTTCTGACCCTTGCCAATCGTTGGGGCTCTGTGGAGGACTCTCGCCTTCTCGCCTGGAGCCCGCCTACTCCTATAAAGAAAGCTCCGGTTGTATTGCTTGGCCGATTATCTTCTTCAAGCCAAGGTAACAACATTACTATATCCGAGGCAACATCACCACATCATGGAGACACCATGGACCCAGCTGGGTGCCTTTGGTACCGTGGCCGGGGTGCTGCTGGCCTTCGTCACTCGCTCGGGCGAAGTCGAAAAACACCTACTGAAGTTGTTGAGTCTCTTCGCTCTTGCCAACATTACCCTCATTTCGTGGGCGCCAGCCTGGTTAGGCACCACCTCAAGCACATCTGAAATCGTCCTTCGAGTACTCTGGCTAGATGTAGCGCTGCTCACGGGCCTGTTTGGGAATATCGTCGTGTACCGGCTCTTCTTCCACCGACTGCGCAACGTGCCGGGCCCGATCGCAGCCCGTGTCTCGCGTCACTATGCCGCCTACCATACCGTCAAGGATGCACAGATGCACTATACTGTTCAGCGTTTGCACCAGCAGTATGGTGATGTCGTCCGCATTGGTATCGTAAAACCCCCTTCAACCTTGCCTCAATCCTTCTCCACTGACGGGCGCAACAGGACCCCGAGAGGTTTCCGTCTGCCGCGCCTCGGCCATCCGCGCCATCTATGGACCCCCAAGCCGATGTATCAAGGGACCTTGGTACGACCAGGTCACGAATGAGAACGACAAGAAGCCGCTGTTTACTATTCGGGACCTCAGAGTGCACAGTAAGCGACGCCGGCAGTGGGATCAAGCAGCTAAAGGTGAGAATTGAAACAGACTTCTTCCGATCGTGCCTGCCCATCGGACCACTAACAGATGTGAATGGCGCCAGGTATCAACCACTATCACAATGCCCTACAGGAACAGAGCAGGATCCTGATAGAGAAGATCCGCGAGCACCAAGGGCAGCCCATGGACGTGACTAACTGGATCAACTGTTATACCTTCGATGTCATGGGACACATCGTCCTGGGTGCGGAACTGGGGATGCTGAAGACCGGGAAGAAGATCCCCGAACTGCAGGTCATCGACGAGGGCCAGCGATACATTGCGGTGGCCGGGACTATGCCATGGTTTCCACCACTGATGCTGGGGATTCCCGGTCTGTCCGCAATTCTCAACCCGTTCCGGCACCACTGTCATAAATTGTTCGATGCGAAGCGAGCGGTATTTTTTTTTTATTTTCTTTTTTCCCAATGCACTTCTGTATATATTGTTGGTGACTTGTTTTGCTGATTTATCTTTAGGCCATGACGAAGGGGAGCGAGCCCAAAGACATCATTAGCTGGCTAATTCAAGCCCAGGAGAATGGTGATCCTGGCGCGCCACCCACGGACCAAGCAATCAAGGACGATGCCTGGTTCATCATCGCGGCTGGCAGGTAAGGTTGGCCCTGAAGATTTCTCGCCCTTGACAGAGACCAGACAAGTAGAAGAAACAGGCTGACGAAACATGATCGGATCTTGTAGCGACACGACGGCATCTGCGCTGATCAATGCGGTCTACTACCTCGCCACACATCCGGGCGCGCAGGCCCAGCTCCAGCGAGAGATCGATGAGAGATTGCCCGAGGGAATAGAGGGCTTGTCATACGAAAATGTGAAGGATCTCCCGTATCTAACTGCGGTGATCAATGAGACACTGCGGTTGAAGCCATCGGTGCTAGATGGTCTGGTACGCGTCACCCCGCCGCAGGGACTGAAGGTGGACGAGGATCTCCACCTGCCGGGCGATGTGGTGGTGTCAGTGCCGACTTTTGCCATTCAGCGCGATGGGCGCTATTGGGAGGATGCCGACCAATTTCGACCTGAGCGATGGGCGTCGATCGAGAACCCGGCCAATATGCCATTCATTCCGTTTTCACGAGGTGAGTCTGTTCACCCAGACACTCCCTGGTTTGCCCGACTAAGACCTATCTCCGCATAGGCTCGTATGACTGCGTGGGCAAGAGTATTGCGTGGATGGAGATGCGGATGGCTTTGGCAATGCTGGTGGGAGAATACCACATCCAGCTGGCCGATGAGGAGCAGCGGGCCTTTGATGGCAAAGAACTGGATAACTTCGCCATGTCGGTGCCGGCCTTGTGGGCCACCTTCCGACCCCGTCGGTCCCCATCTTAACCATCAGTCAGTAGTTGTCTCGGTTGAAAATTGTGTAATGTAATCAGTCGGTCTTTTGTAAGCACCTGAAGAGACTTTTGTTTATATGCCGGAACGATTCCGCTGTGGTGGGGCACCCGAGATGACGTGCCAGACTTGCATCTCGATGCAACTATCCCCAATCGTGCAGTAGATAGATATCTCCGACTCACCCCTCCTTCCCCTCGGTCGCATTCACCACCATCGCTTTGTCTCCCTTCCTTTCGACTTGTATCTCACTTAGGACGTCTAACCTCATTCCCGCACTATGACTCTCAAGCTGTACGGCTTCGTCCACTCCACCTGCACGCGTCGTGTGCGCACCGCCCTGGCCGAGAAAGGGCTGGACGTGGAAATCGTCCCCGTTGACCTGGCCAAGGGCGAGCAGAAGACCTCCTCTTATCTGAACGATCTTCAGCCGTTTGGCAAGGTGCCCGTGCTACAAGATACCGAGACTGGCATCCAGATCTACGGTTGGTGTTGCGAGAAATCAATTTCGGACATACCCTAACAATACTCCCTTCTATGAACAGAAAGTCGCGCCATCGCTCAATACATCGCTACCAAGTACCGCGGTCAGGGCACTGACTTGGCTCCTCCTGAGTCGGATCTGAAGGCCTTTGCCTATTATCAGCAGGTACTTCTACCTTTCCCTAAAAAAAGCTACACAATCTCCGTACCAAAACTAATGGGATAGGCCCTCTCCATCGAACAATCCTACTTCGACCCCCTCGTTTCCCAAATCGCCTACGAAAAGGTCTTCAAAGCCCGCAAGGGTCACGGCCAGACCGACGAAGCCCGCGTGCAATCCCTCTTCTCCCAAATGGAGCTCACCCTTGAAGGTTACGAGCGGGTCTTGTCGAAGCAGCCCTACCTAGCCGGGCAGCAGCTTACACTGGCGGATTTGGCTCACTTGCCGTACGGCGTCTTCATTGAACAGTTTGGATTCACGGATGTGGTGAGCAAGTTCCCGCATGTGCAGAAGTGGTGGGAGGGATTGAAGGCTAGGGAGAGCTGGAAGAAGGTCACCGCGTAGTGTGGGTACATATGGAAAAAAAAATACGAACTTAAGCAGTAGATAATAATTGAATTCGTGAATGAAACCTCCTACGAATTTCAGACTTTCGTCGAATCCCGGGACTCCCGATGACCCTGTAGATAGTCCGGGGGTTATGCATGTCCACGTGTCCATCAATACCACGAACTACCACCGCACTTAGTCAGAGCTTTTACTAACGTAACCCACGGTTAAACGGCCCACACGGTTAGGCGGCCCAGCTGGTAATACTATATAAAAGATCCTTTTTGAATATAAGATATCTCAACCATCAAAAGTCGAAGAGACATGAATTTTGATATTAAGATTTGAATTAGTATAAAGAATCCTTAGCTATATCCTAAAAATCTTATAAATATATATAATAGATTATCATAATACAATACCTGTATTTTATATGTATTATATAAAAATAAGATCTATTGATATAAATAAAAGATTTTAAAAATCTGAAAAATGTATAGAATATATATTCTTATATATATAATCTATTTATAATATTAGAACCACTCAAATACAGTATTCGCTGAGATATAATGGATTTAAAAAAGCATCTTTTATATGGGATAGTAGGATGGGCCGCCTAACCGTGTGGGCCGTTTAACCGTGGGTTACGTTACGTTTTGGCCAGTCCACGGATAGTATCACATTGTGCAGACCGATTGAGGGTCAACGTGTGAGCGAAGAAATGCTAGAAAGGGGGAAATGAGCAGTTCTCAGTATGAGCTTTGTGTTGAATCAACTTATTTAGGTAAGCGTGCATGCCGTGGAGTTTTAGGTTTCGCCTACGGAATGAGCTTCAACCTCCTACAAAAACCATAACATGAGTATCCGCTTTGCCAATCCCCTATAATGGGAGCATTCCACAACCAAGGCCAAGAATGTATATACTATAGTTGCAGAGCAACGACAACAGGCTCGAATACTCAACCCTTCTTGGGAAATAAACAAACATCACAAGACAGAAGATCGTCCACACCAATTCCACGGCGCAGTCGACGCCCTCTCATGCAGTACTGGGATAACAAATACAGTCATAATTTGGCGGAATAATAGGTGCATATGGCGTGTATAATGCTCTCTTCTAAATACACTAACCAAGTTGTCATATAACATTTCAAAAGCGTCGTGACTAAAGTACAAGATGGCATAAACTAAAGCACTCAGTGTCCCCACAGCCTTGTACACGGCCAGATCATCCCCAAAGACCAGCTCAAGAGGAGCTTTCTTAAACCTCGTACTCGCGCAGCAACCAAGCAGACTCAGGCCGGCTCGAGCAAGCATCGTCAGAGGCACAGGTGGCAGTGTCGTAATCAGCATATTCGTAGAAGATGTTCGTCTTGTCTTCAATGTCCGAGTCGTCCAAGTTGACGTCCATGTACTGGATGGGATACCCGTAGTATCCCGTCAGCCCAGCATCGCTGTCGGCCTGCTGCAACGCATTGTCGACAAAGTAACCGCAAGCATAGTGGTCGCTGTGGTCGCCATCACCAAAGTCGTTGACATAGTCACCCGTCTTGACCTCGTCGGGGTCAAAGTCATCAATCAGGGCGGCAATGGTCTCAAGCAATTCGTCTCTCGTGTACTCGATCCCCGACCCATCAATGGTCCGGATCACGTCAATGTCGCCGTTCCACAGCTTCTGCAAGCTGTCGTTCTGGTCGGGGCCGAAGCCGGTTCCATCCATGTTGCCATCCGGCAAGTGCATAAACGCCAGGGAGATGTCATCGTCGTCTTGCAGCGTGTAGAGGGTGATGGACTTGTCTCCGACAAAGATCACATCTTCGTCCCAGTTGTTGCTCGCCACGGCCATGCGCGCATAAGCAGCGCGCGAGCCCTCCTCGCGCGCATTCCAGTAGTCGGATCCCAGTCCTGCATCTCCCGCAGTCAGGAACACAGTACGAATGGGCTCGCCTGAAAGAATGTCTCGGATCAGGTCCGGACTGAGGAAGAGGAGATCGTCATCCTCGTGTGCGACGAAGTTGATGGTCTTTGCAGACGAAAGGGTGAATGACCCAAGGGCGGCCAGCGTGCTCCAGAGACCGTAAGTCTTCATTGTGAGGGTCGTTGAATTATGTAAAGAATGACTGGTTATGTGTACAGGTAGAGTGGGAATCTATCTTCTCAACCTGTTTGTGGGAACAGCACAGGGAGCCTGGTTTATATCACCGACTTCTACCTACATCAAACACATACAAACAGATCAAGGAACTGGAGTACTTTTGGGCTTACATTCCTCGCGAGAAATCAGTACTATGTTCGCATCCCTTGCTTTGGCAATCTTGGTGACGCCAGACTTTCAATCATGGCTTTTGCAAAGCCTGGTGACCTCAGAGGCTCTGCTCTGCCTGACGACGTTGTCAGCCACTCATGTCTAGATATACTGTTCAGGGCTGTGATCTGCGCATCAAGCCATTGAGTTCAGTAGTGCGGGATAAACGATGGAAGATCCTGGTCGCTATTAAGTATATTCGCATTCCATACCGCGAGTCGGCTGTGCTCGATCGTAGACACGCTGCGGATCCGCGCGTGAAGATGATTACTATGAAAACGCGAAGCTTAGCTCCTGTACCAAGGCCCGCTGTCGTTGAAGAATCTACACCAAGGACCATAGCATGAGCTATATCTCTGCGCGTCATATGCGATATAGCACAGGGACGTATTACTGAGCGATCGGTGGCAGGGGATCGCCGGTCCCTCTCCAGCATCAACCCCTTCCATAATCTTATTCCTTTTGTTGTAGTAATTTTGCAGCGGTAACTAGATAAGCAATGATCGGCCTTTACCACGGGTCTCGTGCCTTAGAATCATGTGTCTGCCATCAGGCGTAAGATTCACCAGGTCCTGAAGGAAGTATGCGTGCTGATCTATTAGGGGGAGGGGAATGGGGCAGGAATCTACACAGTAGATGATCAGCAGCCTGGAACATGGTCATTGCTGAAAATCTAGATGCTCTATAGAACTCGCCTGCAGGACACCGAACTTCAGCATATGGCGGACAAAAGATTCTCAGTCAACGCAAGTGGCGGAAGATGTACGCTGGTCGATTTTGTGGCCCATCTTTCCCATGTACGGTATTAAGAGCAACCAATCCCTGAAGACCCAATGTATGCTCGGAAGGGGTAGACCCAGGCCTCCAAAATATCGTCCCATGCTTGTAGGTGGATGTAGCGCTCGTCATCACCGTGACATTTCGAAGCAATATGTGGCCCAACATTATAGGTAGGAGGACCGGATATCGGTGCCGTGAACCCTTGATTGAGTGACCGGGCTCAGGTATTGTTGCTGCGTTGGGGCACAGAAGTGGAAGGTTATTATCTTTGTGAAAGAGTAGTCCCGGCCAGCGTATGTCGGTATCAGATTTGGGAAAAGATGTGCTGGAGCCAACACTTTCTAAAGAGGTCAATCAATCAGTCTTAGAAGGTAGTGACCTTCATGGATGCATACCAAGCACAGGCTACTACTATAAGCCGTTATCGGTGCATAGGGTCGGTTTGTAGCAGATGGTATGGCCTACCTTAAGAGAGTAAAATGTCCAAGCATCTCCAACATTTGTTTGTCATAGAAACTACAGAATCCTTTTCTCTCCTCAGTAGCTCTGTCGAGACATATAAGTATACCCATGAAGAAGAGCGATGGGACCGCCGTGCGGCTTCGGTCACATCGGGAAGGTACACAATCATAGATTTTACAGCCTTGACAGTATATAATATGTTACATTTACTATCATGATGTAAAGGAGGTATATTCGATATTTTGATATTTATCATAAGGTAAATGCCAGTTTACGTGATTTTGGTTGTCACCGATCAATGTCGTTAAGCCACTTCAACTATATATATATCCCGAGACTAGTATCAACAAATCGAAGATGATATCTCGAACAACGAAGAATGTCATAAGTAGTAGTGATTATGCGACCGGTACGCAGGTACTACATACAGTATGCTCTCCAGATGCATTATTGTAAGTACTATCTCAGAGCATAGTCTACTTTCAATTCAATGACTTTTACTTGAGAGGAGAGCTGTTGATGTGTTTCCTATTCAGGTTCTTTGTGACCAACTTTACGAACCCGATGATGTCATAGCCTTATAGCAGCTCGAAGCATCACGTGATGTTACGGGGTCAGCTCATGTGCCTGTGAATCCCAGCAGCTTCAAGATAGCTGTAGACAGGGTCCTTCTAGAGAACCCAGTCTCTGATCAAATATTACTGATATTTATAAATCTTGAATCGAAAGCATTGACCTGCTATTATGCAAGGCAAAGTCTGTATGCTCCCTGCCTCGCCTACGTAACCATCTACATATTCGAGTTATCCTCCTCTTGAGGGCAAACAGAGTGATAGATTAGCGTAGATAATGACTAAACCTAAATATAAACCCCACTAGACTCCAGAATATTACCCAATTGCTCCAAGCGATAAGAAGTCTGTGTCAAAGAATTCACGCAGCTGCCTAGACCGTCAAGGACACCTTCTGCCCCCAATACTGACCCTCCGTAAGCGATGCCTGGTGAATTATCCTCTCGAATATCCAAAGACCCACGTCCCGACGACTAATGTAATAGCCCACCGCGGGTTTCTCGTCGGTGCCGGTCTTGATCTTCGACAATCCATCGCCGTCGCCGTTCACCAACAAGGAGGGCCGCACCATCAGATACCCGTCGATGGCGCGTTCCTCCTCTGGCTTCTGCATCTCGGTCTCGACCAGCTTCTCCATCACCTTCTTATCCTCGTGTGGCACCTTGAGCAACCAATGGTACAGGGGCAGCATCAGAAGTGGCACGTCGCGCGTGTCGCTGAGGCCGGTGGTGCTGATGATCACGATCCGGGGCTTCTGCGGACACGATCGAGCGGCGGACAGGATGGTCCGGACGCCATCTTGGCAGATGGTCGGGTTGTCTAGGGTGGCTTTGATGCCATACTCGAAGCGTGGCTTACCGCCGAGGCCCGAGACGATCAGGTCGACGGGGCGGCCATCGAGATAGAGGGTCTTCTGAACGGCCTCGTGATCGTAGATGTCACCTTCCGTGACCGTTAGGTATTTCGCAATGGCGGATTCGGGGACGTTCAGCTGCTGGAGCAGGTTGTGGAGCTTGGAGGGCGTGCGAGCCACTGTTAATTGATCCAGAGTCAGTTTTGAGTCTGGCTTGGAAAGGAACGGAAAAACGTACGGGCGGAGCAGTGATACCCGGCTTGCAAGGCCAGTGCCAGACACGCATTGGCACATCCCCCCGTTGCCCCAAAAAAGGCTACTGTTGGCTGTTGTTGCATTTTTGGTTTATGGAAAGGGAGAGAATGACCGAAGTACTAATTTGCTTGATATTGCGATGATTACTGAAAAATAAAACCATCGTCCCTTCCGTCTTTATGTACATTCTTCGATCCGCGCTGCCCTCCGTTAAGTCTCCGTGCGACCGCGGAGATTTGTGGCTGAGCCGCCGTCTTACATCCTCGTGCTGCCAACACGAGCTGGCAGCCATGAAGGAGCATCATCATGACTCGGAGGCGCTCCGCTGCTGCTCGTGTGATCTTCACCGCATAAGCTACAACCACGGTTCGTCAAGCCTTGAATGGCACCGCCCACCAACGACTCAGGAGCTATGCTTCCCCGACCCCTAGATCCCTGAGATATGCTTCCGGCGATGGAGATCGTCCCAGGAACTCTCTGAGCATGTCCAACTCGTCTCTACTGCCACCATTGGCGAGAATCATTCGTCGATAGCGAAGTCCAGCTTCCGCACTCATGGGATCGTCACGGAAGTTGGAGGTCCAAATGTCCGCTGCCAAGGTCCGGGTGCTAGTCGAGGTAAGAACAAGAAACATACACCCATTGACGGCTACACTTACTAGAGGTACGAGAAGTAGTTGGCCTCTTGGCCCCACATGTAATGCTGGGTCGTGGCATATCCATGGCCCCAGTTCCCTTCCTTAGGGCCTCGGAGGAGGGTCATATTCTGTAGTATCGAGTTGTATCGCTCGGATATGCCATTGCCTTCCGAGATTTCCTGGCCGTGCTCGCCATGTACCTCCATATCGAATGCACTGAAGGCGACTTGTCTCAGGGTCAAGATACCCTGATTGACTTGCTTCACGGCAGCAAGTCCTTTGACTAGGGCCTCGGGGATCTCTCTGGGTGGCCGGTTGGCATCCATCACAGTGCTCTTATACCCGGGAAGGTAGGTGTAATGGCAACTGAGCTGTTGCAAACACTCTGGTACCCAGCACCAATATTCCAGTAGCTGACTGGGTGCCTCGACGAAGTCTCGCACAGTTCGATGGCCGGAGAATAAAGCGTACTTGGCTCTTCCCAGGAGATCATGCATTCCTATTGTCCACATTAGCAGGGAGAAAACTGCAACGGAAATCTATGCAACCTACCGTGTCCTAGCTCATGGAACAGGCTGATGACCTCCCTGTGCTGCAAAAGCGCGGGTCGGTCGGCTGTAGCTGGCGAGACATTGCACACAAGAGCCGTGGCTACAGGGGATTGAGTCCCATCTTTCTTCTGAAACCCCTACATTTTTTCTTTAGCAAAACTTCCAGCCTTTGCAACTTAGGACACTTACGGGGTGAATGTTGAAGTTGGCCGCATGGTTGTATTTTCCTGGGCGAGGGTAGATATCCGTATAGAGATAGCCTAGAAAGGAGCTTGAAGACTCCTGCTTGTCACGTACTGCGAATACCCTGACATCAGGGTGCCATACATGCCGATCAGTCTTCTCTGTAACTTCCGTGATGGATAACCCGAACAGCCTTTCGAAGGTGCCCAGCATCCGCTGAATAGTGTGTTCAGCGGGGAAATACTCGGAGATCAAATCGTGGCTGACGGAATACTGCTCTTGCAGCATGCGGCGGTGATAGTAGTCGAAATCCCAGAGATGAAGTGGAGATTCTATTCCTGCGAACGCCTGTAAGGCTTGCAACTCACTAATCGCAAGTGGCTGCAGTTTATGCCCAAGGTCCTCCAGGAGGTCTGTGACAGCGCTAGGAGACTTAACCAGCTGGTGCCGTAGTTGTTGCGCTGCGAAAGACGGGAACCCCAGTAGTCGAGCGGCTTCGTGTCGCAGCCTGATAGTCTCCTGGAAGATTTTGACATTCTGAGGGTAAATTGTCTGATTACTCAGAAAAACATCTCGCCGGGTTTGAGCCACGCTGCACTTTCCCAGAATAGTGCTGACTGTTGGCCGATCCAGGCGAATGCGGGTCCCAGAAGGACCCCGTTCGAGGTTCTTTAACAGGCCATCGTCGAGACCCTCCAATTCATCTGGGGTTATCCACAGACTCCCTGGGTCGGTGGCAATATTGTCCATAAATTGGACTCGCAGTTCAAGCAACCGCTTTGTGATGCGCTGAAACCGATCGCGATCTGCCCCAGTCAGACGGAGGCCATTATCGACAAACATGCGATGGAATCTCGACAGGAGACGCATGAGCTCGCCATCCTGAATATCCTCATTGACGTTGCCATACACAACGTCGACCAGAGCAAAGAGGCGCTCATCTTGGAACAGAGCCAGGTAAGCCTGATTGACCAGGTTCACTGCCTCTGACGATGCTTTCCGCAGGTCGGGCGACGGCGCGACTGATTGGAATAGGGCAATGTATTGAACCACATACTTGAACTCATTGTCTATATTGCCCAGTGGACGCACTAAGGTATCAATGGTGGCATCCCCGATTGCAACTGTGTTGAGTAGCTGATCGACCTCCAGCTGAACCCTGTGGATAACCTGATTGGCATGGTCTAGAATTGCGGTGGGTGTAACGTCAAAGGTGGGTAGTGGGGCACATTCCTCGATGGTCATGATGTAGGACACTGCGACGTGGGCTCATAAGCTCCTTACTCCTTGGGTTGACGTGGCTGTTACACGACAAATATAGCATGCCATGAAGCTCCAAGGGCAAGAGGAGCGAAGCGTCAAAGAGAGCTTCAAGGTAGCACATGATCGAATCCTTTACTGCATCCTTAACGGTCATCTGAGCTGAGCATGACGAGTTACAAGCCATTGCTAAGGCAGACATGGATAGCTGCATGAGCACCTATACTAAATTAAGGGTTAGTGCAAAGCTAGCTGGTAACCGTCTCAGGGGAAGCTCCACATCTTCTTATCGGGCAAATAGAATAATCAGACAGGCAAGCTAGCTAGTTATCCGTTGTGCGCCACGGTATCGAAACCTTGGCGTTTCGTAAGAGGCAGAAAGGACAAAATGATATCGATCTGAGGCACACGGGTTCTATCGACGTGACACGCCCCCTTGCATGGTGGGAGATCCCTCACACCAGGCCTCATGCAGTCCTACATGCCATCTTGGCAGCTGGTTACACGGATACTGGAACCATATATAATCATCTCGACGACGAGCAGGCGCTGTAAGGGACCTACGTTTTCATGTCATCCGCGGAGGGGTGGTGGGAGCATGATGTTGATGCCATCAAGGGGTGTTATCAGCAGCATCCATCCGACAACTTGACTTGCTTTCTCTTCACCTCCGTGACTCGACCATTGCCTACAAGAGGGACATGGATGACCAGCGTCGGCCTTGGCTCTTCTGAAATACTTCGTCGCTGGCTAACGTGGAGATTAAAAGCGGAAGGTCACCCAATATGCCACAGAAAGTATAACCTCTGGCGCTTCCAGAACTCTCGTCGATGCATGCTGGACGCGGAAATACATCCGCTCAAGCGTTTTCTACTAATGCTAGGATAGCTGTATTCTCTCACCGGGATTAGGCCATTCACTTCTCTTCTTGCACTGTGGCGGCCATATTATCGCCAAGCAGTGCGATAGTCAGGGCGAAAGTTAAAGACGGGCTTAGAAATCACGCACCATCCCCACTTGGTGTGCTACTTGGGATCTGATTACGCCGAAATGAATCCGATCGACAGGGAATGTGGATCCGATAACCAGATGACAAACGTTTAGTCAGGCACTATGGATTCCTCACGAATTCTTCACCATCAATGATGTGACGGAAGGGAAATCGCGGTTGCGCAAATTTTGACGCCCGGGACGATTGAAGCGGGAAGACCCGTTCAGTCCGAGCCCAACGATCAAACCTGACCCGTTCAGGGTCCTCATGGGCATTTCGGGAACCGTTGCCACTAAAGCAACAGCGTCGCATGATTATCATTAACCCAAGTGCCAGTCCCACGAACACGGATCAGCACCGGCTCAACTCTGACGCCTCTCCCTGCGTGGTGTCCTTGCAGATATCAGTCAGGGAGTCTGTGGCCAGCCAGGATTTGCCGCTAGGAGGTGCCTAGTGTTTGGCGATGTCTCAGGCCGATGCCTGACCCGGCATGCCGATATCTTGCGGTGGATCCTGTCCGATCACGGCACGGTAAGTTTAAATGGGCCCAGGATCACGAGCAATATACAGACGGTCCAACGAGGTCACCGGTACCATCGGGAAGTGGATATCATCCTGCTGACGGAGGATTATGAAGCAACTGGATTTGGGCCATTGCAGAACGGAATGCAGCAACATGAGAGGTATAAAAGCCCAGTGCGCAAGGTCCTGAAGATATCATCAACCTCCAGACATTCCGGCGCAACCATGGCCAACAAGATGCTTCGAAGCTTGACCGTTTTGGGTGCGCTGTCAACGGCCCTTGCAGCGCCTTCTACCCGTCTCTCTGGTCCTCAGTATGATTACATCGTTGTTGGCGGAGGTACCAGCGGTCTAGTGGTTGCCAACCGCCTCTCGGAGAACCCCAATGTGTCGGTCCTGATCATCGAAGCCGGTGGTTCTGTCATCAACAACTCCAACGTCACAGATGTCAATGGCTACGGACTAGCCTTCGGTACTGACATCGACTGGCAGTATGAGACAATCAACCAGTCCTATGCCGGCGACGCACCTCAGGTGCTGCGTGCTGGAAAGGCGCTTTCGGGCACGAGTGCCATCAACGGTATGTCATGCGTACATGTCTGGATGGAACAAGCACTAACCCCCTAATAGGAATGGCATATACTCGGGCCGAAGATGTCCAGGTCGACGCATGGCAGACCATCGGTAACGAGGGATGGACCTGGGACAGCCTGTTCCCTTACTACCGGAAGAGTGAGAACCTGACTGCTCCCACCGCCAGTCAGCGTGCCAGAGGAGCCACCTACGACCCCAGTGCCAACGGGGAGGAGGGTCCGCTGTCCGTGGCTTGGCCCGACATTCCCGCCAACAACCTCACGAACACTCTCAATGCCACCTTCCAGGGGCTCGGCGTCCCATGGACCGAGGATGTCAACGGGGGCAAGATGCGTGGCTTCAACGTCTACCCATCCACCATCGATTACACCGCATATGTGCGTGAAGATGCCGCCCGTGCATACTATTGGCCCATTGCGTCCCGGCCCAACCTGCACCTGATGCTAGATACTTTCGTCAACCGTCTTGTCTGGAAGAATGGAGGATCCCAAGGCAATGCCACCGCTGCTGGTGTCGAGATTACCTCTTCCAATGGCACTATTAGTGTTATCGGAGCCAGCCAAGAGGTCATTATTTCTGCCGGTTCGTTGAAGTCGCCCGGTATCCTGGAACTCTCCGGTATCGGTAACCGGGATATCTTGGAGCGGTACAACATTTCCGTCCGTGTCGATCTTCCCACCGTCGGTGAGAACCTTCAGGATCAGACCAACGCGGGGCTGGGTGCTTCCACTACCCCTGGTCTCACAGGCACCAAGACGGTGGTGTACCCCAACGTCTATGATGTGTTTGGCAACGACACCCTGGCGGTCGCACAGTCCGTCCGCCGGCAGCTCAAGCAATGGGCCAATGAAACCGCCCAGGTGAGCAGTGGCACAATGAAGGCCGAGGATCTGGAAGCTCTCTTCCAGCTGCAGTATGACCTGATCTTCAAGGACAAGATCACGATCGCCGAGATCTTGTACTACCCTGGTAGCACCAGCAGCATCAGCGCCCAGTACTGGGCTCTGATGCCCTTTGCCCGCGGCCATGTCCACATTGCCTCTGCCGATCCGACTGCCAAGCCGGTCATCAACCCCAACTACTACAAGTTCGACTGGGATCTTACCAGTCAAATTGCGGTGGCCAAGTACGTCCGCAAGACGTTCCAGTCTGCTCCCTTGGCCAACATTATTGCCGAGGAGACCAACCCTGGCTTTGAGGCCGTGGCTGCCAACGGCTCGGAGGAGGACTGGAAGGCGTGGCTGCTGACTCAATGTAAGTTAATACAGTCGCCGTCCCAAGTAATCATGCATGCTAATGACGATTCCCAGATCGTTCGAACTTCCACCCGGTCGGCACTGCTGCCATGATGCCCCAGGACAAGGGTGGTGTGGTCAACGATCGCTTGACGGTGTACGGCACCAGCAATGTGCGCGTGGTGGATGCATCCGTCCTCCCCTTCCAGGTGTGCGGCCACCTGGTGAGCACCCTGTACGCGGTGGCCGAGCGGGCCTCTGACCTGATCAAGGCCGACTCTGCTCTCTTTTAAGCGGATGTGCCAGTTGTCATTCCGTGAATGGTCGCGTTTGTATAGAATAGCAGGAACATAGATCATAGACAAATATTATATCATCATTACCACTTCCACACTATGTACATAATATAATCTTTCGTACCATGTTCATGAAGCCGCATGCATTAGCCCATTACTATACAGGAGAGCGGACCGTCCAGACACAGCCATCTTCAGCATTATTCACATAACAACAGCCCCCTCTCTAATAAACGGAGGAAGTCGTGTTCAGAGTGACATTGCGGATCGTGCACCCCTCGGTCTTGTACTGCTGCGCATACGTTCCGTCGAAAATGCTCGTCAACCAGTTCCACGCCCTGGCGTTGCCATTCACCTGCTCTGCCGAGTGGCCACCGATGGTGTTCCGTTCATACAAGATGTTCAGTCCCAGACCACAGTAGCGCTTAATCACGCGATCCGTATCCTGGATGGGACTGATCTCATCGTGAATAGCCTTGTACGCGAGCACCGGCATCTGCGGGAACCCATGGTAGCCCATGTATCCGTCCTGGTTCAGCGCCTTCTGCACCACCTCCGCCTGGAACGTGGCCGATCCGTTGACAAAGTAATCGAAGATGTTCTGGAAGGCGTAGAAGACCTCCGCCTCAGACAGGGTCAGGTCCTTGGCGGCTAGGAATCCTGTGCGGTTGTAGGGTCCCGTCGTCTTGAGCTGGCTGAGGATGAATTCGTATGTCTCGGGATGCTGGCTCGACAGACCCAGGGCAGCAGCGGGGATGAGTCCCGCGCTGATGGTCGAGGTCACCGTGTCCATGACGCTGGTGACATTGGGAGTGAGACCACCCACGGCCAGACCGGCAATGTTCAACTCGGGAGCGTATTGCATCTGCAGTTCAGCAGCCCATTCGCTGGCCAAGGCACCGCCAGAGTAACCCCACAGAGCGTACTGGGCGTCCTCGTTCAGGCCGAATCCGGAGGCGAGCACGCTGCGGACCGAGTCGAGGGTGGCATGGCCGGACTGCACACCGGCGGTGAAAGAGGCATTGGGGCCCTCGTAATCGGGGACGTTAACGAACCAGCCGCGCTGCAGGGCAAGGATGATATCGGAGGGCGGGCTGGAGTACAAGGCGTAGCTGGGACTGGCATTGACGTCGAACGAATCGTAGGCGATCTGGTAGGAGAGCAGGACACTCTGGTTGATGGCGGCGGAGGCAGCCACGGGGGGCACCAGCAAGGTGGTCACAGCCCAGGAAGGCTTGTACTGACTGTCTGTAGTGCGGTACAGGATGTTGTAGGCCGCCGACGCATTGCCCACTACCACGGTCAGGTTGCCGGGCGCGGGCCGCACGCGCAGGATGGCACCGGGATCAGCCTCCTCGAAGCCCTCGGGCGCGCTGTACCAGGGATCCTGGCTGGGCGGGATGGGCGTGGAGCCGGGCGTGGGCAGCGCCGTTGCGCCATGGAACAGGCTCGCGGCCAGAAGCAGCACCGAGGGGATATACATGGCGGGAGGGAGGATAAAGGGGTTGCGAGGCGAGAGGGATGGAGAGAGGGAAGGTTTGGGAAAAATGGGCAGACCAGCTCGGTATTAATAATTTCTACTATAACCAAGCTCTGCTTCCTCACTGTTCTGCCAGGATCCGGATGGAAGGATCCGTGGCTTCGATGGAGAGGGCGAACCCGCCAGTAGGAAACGAGCGGATGAAAGTCAAACCCCGGGCTTGATTCATGCAACAGCATCCTCCCTGCACCTCTCCTCCAGTGACCGTTGGGCATCACGCCCGAGCGGGGATGGACTATGCCGGCTTCAGCTAAGCATCCGGGGCGGGTCTCGCGTGCGATGACGGCACTGGTGGAGACCGCAGAACAAAGCTGACCCAGAAGTCGCGGATCACTCGGATGTGCTGGTTGCTGGTTGCTGGTGCCTAGTGATGAGTTCCACCAAAAGAACGAGTTTGATGGCCATCAATTGGGGGAGAACAGCCGTAGCAGATCGAAGAGAGTGAAGTTTATTCCGGGGAAGCTTTCTGTCCAGGGCTTGGCTTAGGAGAGGAGTGACGAAGCTGCTGCAGGAACTAGTCGAGTCAAGCTAGTGAGGGAGGCATGAGGGGAACCTGCAGCGTTCACATGCTGTCCATGAATGCAATGCAGAATCTCAGGATAATGTCTAATAGAAGGTGGGAATCTGACATTAGACTCAGAAAATTAGGTGAGCGATGTCCACATGATATCTCGTGGTGTAACCCACGGTAGGACAAGAGCCGAGTTGTCGAGGGAAGCTTCACAAACAGAACCTTCAAGCGGGTTGTTATAGCATGACAAAAATCTCCGACTTCACTCGCATGTTTAGCATTATGCCCCACGGAGAGAGTGCAGTACTACCCGCTGATCGGGGATCGGCGCGATGGGCTCAGCTGGCGTAGCGACCGATCAAGTCTTACACTCATTGCCGATGGCCGGACAGACTGACCAGAGGATAGTCAGCATGCGATATGAAGCAGGTCGTTCTCGCCGACAATAATAAGAAACAATCATCGACACCTTCGATGCAATAAATAGATGTAATATATGCATGGGTTGAGTTGCATTGACTGATCATTGTACTTACAGTCAAGAGCTAATGGATCAGCCTCCCGGATTGCCTGTTTGGGCTCTCAACGTGGCGCTCTTCCCCCACGACCCTAATCTACTTTGACTCTGACTTCTTATTTCCCCGCTCGAGATGGTTGCACTGCTAGTGTGTTCAACTTTTCCTCATCACATGTATCTGACAGAGAACCTCGGCAGCCCGAGTCTCTTCCACCTGATCGATAGTTGTCATGGGCTGATTGGTACAGATTCTCACCCATTAGAGACACATCTCACCGACGCCTTATGCAGCGACAGATGTTGATTGTCCTGCTACCATTGCTTTTTTCTGAGATGCAGTCCGACCCATAAGATGGAAACTCTCTAATTGATTACGATGATCCAGACTAAGGCTGAGGGCTCAGGCAACCTACCTCTCGTTCAGCAGGCCGAGACACGGTTGCACAAAAATTTGCAAAATAGTACGCATCGCGTCATAGTCTCTCCCACCGAGTCAGTTTAGAGTTCCTGTTACTGCATCTTCAACTCATCGGTCTTTGATTGTAAGCCATGCATGGATTAGTACATCTCCCACCGCCGATCGTCATCCATCTGCCCCGTCTACCATGGCAGCTCCTTTCCATCATACTGGTTCAAACCAGGGTTATTCTCCCACCCAGAAACATGAATATTCAGAAATCTTCCATTGACCTCCATCCCCCTATCACGGATCATCTCCAAGACGCGCTCGACTCCAGTTCCGACCGGAAGATCGGCATGAGCATTGGCTTCGTCTGTCTTCAACCACTAACGTTGAGATCAGAAATATGTCGGGATTGGCTTGAGGTCTGAATTGGTACTCACCCCCGGACTCACGCAGAATACGGTGAACCCCTCAATCTCAAGCTCTTGGGAGTATAGCACCGTCATCATATTCAAGGCGGCCTTGGTGATTTTATAGGAGGGGGCAGGCAGCTCCCGGTAAACGGACTGCTTTGCAATGGAGCCGACGCTGCTGGAACTGGAGGATGCGAGTCAGGCTTCAACACGGTCGGTTTCGGGTCAAGAGGCATTACATGTTGACGATCTTCTTCATAGAGCCCTTTCGCAATACCGGCAAGAAGTTCTGAGTGATGACATGTGGACCGGTTACGTTGACCCGGAAAGTGTCTTCAAGGTCCGCCCTGGTGGACGTTAGCTTCCATCAGCAGTTTTAAGTCATCCATGGATTGAAACGAACATGTCCTTAATCTGGCCCCAACCCACGATGCCAGCATTGTTAATGAGCACATCAAGTCCCTTGTCGCCCATGATGCTCTCCACGGTCTGGGCGGCCTTCTGGATGGACTCGGGGACCGTAACATCCAAGGGAACAAGCACGACCCGGCCGGGATGCCGGTCTGCTAGGTCCTGCAGGGAGGCATTGACCGATCGGGAGGTGGCAATGATGGTACTGACTTCTGAAGGGGACTTTTCTGATAATTGGCGCACCAGTTCGAAGCCGATTCCACGAGTGCTGCCGGTAACTAGGTAGGATGCCATGGTGCGTATTGTGGACACAGCTCTATTCGCTCAATGCAAACGAAATCGAATAAACGAGAGCACGACGATATCTATAGCTCCTAGTATTTATCCTCCCGCCCCTCCAAAATATCTATCTCCATATCCTTTGCCTCTCTCCATGCTTGTCTCCGTTTCCTCCGTGTGCTATACCTCCCGCGCTTGTGGCCACTGGTCGGAGTTAAATGACCCGACTCGTTAAATCCGGGACATAAGGTTTTCGATATTGCACAGGTCCGCAATCCCCGAGCAGGAGATGATCTTACCAGTATAGCAGAAATGTACCGTGGGACTTTTACATCGGACCCGTAGGCATCATGATTGCAAGCAACTCCTCTTATACCTCTCCTCTGCCTTCATCGTGCTTACCTTTCCACCCGGGTCTTCCCGTCGCTTTCGCGCGGGATCGGGCGCTTCGTGGGTTTCCCTTTTGGGGGAAGCCGCTCGCGGAATCATACCGGGCGCCAACGCTAGCCCTGTTTTGGGTTAGCGTCTTTGATCCCATACCGATACCAGTTATTTTCAAAGCCAGCGAACAGGAAAAGAAGGATGATGTCCCATCTAGTCGACAGTCACCGACTTGATAAATACTAGGACATACCAGCCTAATACCCTGACATTGAGAATATATTCAGCGATGAGCAGCACCCAAGTTAGGTTCCCCACATTCTGGACGATGGATAAAAGTGCCTTATCGGAGTGGAGACCCAACAACTCTTAGACACGCCATATAAGAAGAGTGCACCGTGGCAACACATCTCGGGAGTTGCAAAAACCTATCACTCCAGTTCCAGATCTACAGAGTTAGAAGTCATGAGTAGCCGATACGCAGCAGTGCATCAATCACCTGAGGGCGCTGGCGACGCGCGTCCAATTGCCCTACAAATCATCCAGGATGAACAGCTTCAGGGCCGGTGGTCTGACAAAGTCATCCTCATCACCGGCTGCTCGTCGGGCTTGGGCGTTCATACCGCACGAGCACTATACACTACCGGTGCCACACTTTACCTGACGGCCCGTGACCTCGACAGGGCGAAAACAGCGCTCGGTGATATGATCGATAGCCCGCGCGTGCACCTCTTGTCTCTGGATCTCAATTCTCTGGCGTCCGTACGTGCCTGCGCCGAGGAGTTCCTAGCAAAATCACCCCATTTGAATATCTTAATCGCCAACGCCGGTGTCATGGGCTGCCCGGAAGGGCGGACGGAAGATGGCTTCGAGACGCAATTTGGTACCAACCATCTGGCGCATTTTCTTCTCACCCACCTCCTGCGTCCTGTGATGTTGGCATCTTCTTCACCGCAATTTCACTCTCGGGTAGTGCTACTCTCCTCCGGTTCGCATCGCTTTGGCCAGGTCAACTTTGATAATCTCACCTGGGAGGGCGAGTTCGACACCTGGTTGGCTTACGCGCAGAGCAAGACAGCCAACATCTGGACTGCTAATGAGCTTGAGCGGCGGTACGGCGCGCACGGCTTGCACGCGGTCAGTTTGCATCCTGGGACAATTGCCACGGACTTGCTGCGGCATGTTCCGGCTGACCAACTGGCGATCTGGACGGCGGACAAGGAATTGGAAAAGTATTGGAAGACCCCTGAGCAAGGAGCTGCCACCACAGTCTGGGCGGCAGTGAGCCCAGACATGGAAGCAAAGGGTGGGGTGTATCTGGAAAATTGCGCTGTTTCCACAGCGTGGATGCCTGCGGCTGGTCCCTGGGGTCCGGGATACGCTCAATGGGCGTATAGTCCGGAGAGTGAAGCGAGGCTCTGGGATGTATCATTAGAGTTGTTGGGGTTGCAGGAGTAGCCATGGCTTAAGCTGCTAAAACTCATACTCCACCTTTTCATACTTATCGGTGATTTCTATTGCAGCAGAGGCTGGTTAATGCGATACAAAAATGAGACAGTTAATCTAGCATACCAGAGACACACAACAACAGTGTGGGGCCCTACATTAAGCGCTGAAAAGTGAATATCTTCAATGGTACTACTTTATTGACCCCTCAAATCTGTCCATCCCAATACTACCGATTAAACTCTGCAATAACGCTTCGCGGTGCCTGATACGGTCCCAGACTTGTCCATTCCATATCCAATCCAAAACCCTGGGGTCCTCCTACACGCAGTCCTCGCTCATCTCCGGTCCACAGCGGATGTGCCGCCATGCCGATGACATTCACGCGCAAGCCATACCGCAGCTCCTGCGACCCGATTGCCTCACCATCTTGGTCTAGGACCGAGATGAGGTCGGGTACTGTGCAAATAACCTGCGAAGATGTGGGATTTGCGGGGTCGATGTACGCAGCGTACAGAAACTCATTCTGGAATGGGATAATCAAGTGACGCGTCTCTGTCGAGACATGGTTCTCCACATTCTGTCTCTCCTCCCCCGCTAACGGAGCAATTGTGCATTGGCCAACCGTGTATCCCCGACTGATATCTCGCTTCACGTCAATGATCTTGCCACTGTACAGCAGCTTGCCGGGCGTAGTTTCGAACTATGGGCACGTTAGCTTGCTGCATATGGCACAATTGGCAGTACCTACAATGGCTTTGATGATGTCTGTCTTGGACCGGCGGGCGCGGTGAATAGCCCGACCCAGATACCAGGCTTGGGACACTGTGTTCGGGATGCAGTATTTCTTAACAATGTCAAAGGTCAAAGGTACGGCGGCGACAGCTGTGGAGATACCGAGATTCACACACTGGCACCGAAGCAGTTCCTCGACGCGGCGGTTGGATTCAGCTTTCTCCAAGGGAATCAGCGGAAGAAAGTAAAAATTTCAGGGGAGATTCATACCAACACCACTCCAACATTACCTTTAGCATCCGCAACCACACACGGAGTGATGGGATGTCCATAAACATAAGGTGTCCCTAGATTAAGAACTAAGCATCAGGTCCAGCAGGCCCCTATGGGTAATGCCTACTTACCGTGCTCCATGGTGGGATAGGCGCGGCCCATGAGGTCACCGTCGAGAACCGGGATATCGTAGTAGGCGCTGGTGGGAAAGGTGGACATCCCGTTCCCTCCGCCAATTTCGTCGGCAATGATCCCATCGAAATGCGTATATCCAGAGAGACGCACGGCATGGTCGATGGCAGTCGTGAGCTCGATCTTGGCCGGAATTCGCTCCCCGGACACACTGGGGGCACCATACCACGATCCAAACACGCAAACACCCGAGTCGTTCATGCGGTCTGGGGGTACCACCCTCATGCGCCCTTTTGCCTCTGAGCTTTGCAGCCAATCTAGACATTGCAAGTACTGCAGGTAAGACGGTCCCCCTCCACCTGTGCCCAATACACCGGTCCCGGTTGCGATGAATTCCAAGTCGACGGCAGAAAGGTACCAAACGTGGTCCGCCACTTCAGGAACATAAGTGTCAAGATTGAGGGATGCACTGTGTTTGGTAGTGATCAAGGATGGAGGAGTACCGTTCGCGACCATCTCCACGGTGGAAGGTTCTGTAAGGGGCGTATCATTGACATTGATTGACATCCAAGATACCAAATGTTCTTCTGCAGATTCACTACCTGGAGCGGGAGCTGCAAGCCTGCCAACAGCTTTGACAATAAGACGGACCGCCTTGTTCGTGACATACTGCAGAGGGATCTTGTCCACCTCCACGACGCTCACATCGTCCTTGTCAGCGCCGCGTGCGATGGCGGCCTGCACTGCTTGCTGCTTTGCTGCTTCAACTACGGCTCCCTCATCGCGACCCTCCAGGATCTCAATAACATCCACCTCACCAGATACTTTGGCAATGGCAGCCCCAACCGCGTTGGCTGAGTCATAGTGTGGAGGAAGAATGCACTCGGTGACGCCTTCCAGTGCATCCATGTAGACGATGGAGCCACCCCCGACCAGTAAGAGGGTCACGGGCTGGTCAGACACTTTCATCTCATCAATAGCCCGCTCGAGGATTTTCTTTATGCCCGCGCGTGCTTTGGCAATAACGGTAGCCGGGAGGTGCGCTACCCGAGAGGGCTCTCCCAGCCCAGCCTTGCCAGACGCGACAACAATATCTGTTGAGGTCATGGTATGGCCGCCGAAGACTAGAGCTTCCTGTGTCAATCGGTATCCGACCGAGTCCGGTCCAACACTAACGGCATCTTGGGCATGATCAATGTGGATGCGACTCCCTCCACCCAGGCCCACTGAAAGCACTTCGGGGATAGGAAAGGCCGTACGTACTCCACCGATTTCGACAAAGTTGGGCGCCTTGCGAGGGAATCCAGATGGCAAGAGAGCGCAAACATCGGTGGTCGTTCCTCCGACATCCATGACCAGTATTTGAGTGTCTGTGTTGCCGCGGATGCTGCTGTTGTTGCTCCGTTGGTCCAGACCGGCCAGATAAGCCGCCCCCGTCAGACTGTTCGTCGGCCCACTGGCAAAGGTCTGAATAGGGCGCTCGGCGGCCATCGCAGCGCTAGTCAGGGTGCCATCATTCTGAGTAAGATACAATGGACACTTCAGCTGTAGGTCCTTCATGGCCTGACAAAAAGCTCGAATAGTCTTCTTCGCCAGGTCCAGGATGGAGGCGTTGAGGATTGTGGCATTCTCACGTTCCAATAGGCCAACGCTGCCAATGTCGGCAGAACACACCACTGACAAGTTGGGGTTCTGCTGTAACATCAGTCCCTTGCAGGCTGCCTCATCTGTGCCCCGGTGATCGAGGGGAGAGAACACCCCAACGAGCGCGACGGTCGTAATCCCAGCCTTCTCGATCTCAGACACGGCATTCTCTATTTGTTGAGGACAGATGGGCGAGATTTCCCGACCATCGATGTCGAGGCCTTGAAAATACTGATTAACAACATCTGTTCATGGCAATGGGATGTAGTCTACATACCACCATCCAGATAAAAAACCGGGCCTCCGATAATGTCACGCAGCCGTGGTGGGAAGTCAGAGAATGGCGGGACCTGGGTTACCATCAGCGACCAATTATGCATGGAGAGATCAGAGGTTGCTAGGGGTATGGGGATACCGCTCTAGTGTAAGGACCACACAGACGAATGACAGCGACCCTACTGAGTCGACGGGGGTCGGCCTCAACGACGGCGTTGACGAAGTGGGTAGTGCCGATGGCCACGCTGCGCACCTCCTGGGCGGGAATCTGCGCCTTGGCGAGGACATCAACGATTGCCGTGCAGATGCCAGACGTTACATCGGCAGTGGTTGGGGTTTTGCTGGAAGCGCACACCCCCCTCTGTTGATCTCGATGCAAATCCTGTTCTGGGAGGGCTGCGGGTGCCGCGTTAAGAATGGCAGCATCGGTATTGGTGCCACCCACATCCACACCGATTCGATAAAACGCCATCTTGATATGGGCCGCTGATAGTTGATAGGGGAATCAGATAGGCTTTCTGGCCGGGACTGAACCGCCATTTTGTACCTGTACCACAGGCGCCCTCATCGTCTGCAGTCAGGATCCAGGCTAAGCCGAACCCCGCTTCTGCTCATGTCGCTCATCCTTGGCTGGCGCCGGCCGAGATAACGCCTTATCATCCAACTCAGCAGGTATAACTGCTTGTATCAAGGATGAGGTCGAGGCTTGATATTCTCATCGCATGTGGATTGACCCAACGGACTCGCCATGACGCTTCCCCAGTGGCTCGAGGTGCCTCAGGAAGGAGAGACCATCCCCGACCGATGGATTAATAGTGACATTGAACCCATCCAGGCGGATCGTCGCCGCTGGGGCTTTTGGACCTTTAACAACTACTGTTCGGGAGCATGACCCTATGCTGCGTTGTGCAGGACTCGCTAACAGGGGTATTGTTCGCAGGGGTCCTCATAAGCTCCAACATCTCTGGCTACATGACCGGCAGCTCACTCATCGCCCTGGGACTGTCGTGGTGGCAGGCTATCGTCGCCATTGTGATCGGAAACATCCTGGCAACCATTTTCATCGTCCTCAACTCGCTGCCTGGGGCTTTTTACCATAGTAGGGATTTGGCAAGACTGTCGTCGTGTATTGGACTGACATGATGTTCAGTTGGATTTCCCGTGGTGAATCGATATGTTTGGGGCATGTATGGCAGCCAATTTGTCATCTGGAACCGCATCTTTCTCTCTCTCAGTAAGTCCCCATCGATGAAAGTCTGCAAATCTCCCGCTGACAGATGCAGTTTGGTGTAAGTCACATCACTCCCAGTTCACGCGTGCCAACATGGATTAACCACCAACTTCACGACAGATGCCTTCCAGGCTTGGATTGGAGGCGAGTGTGTCTATGTCTGTCTGCAAGCCATTTGGCCCTCGCTGGAGAAGCGCATCCCCAACCACATGCCCGCCGACACCGGCATGACGACCGCCGAATTTGTGGGATACATCATCTTCATGGTCCTCTCGCTTCCCGTCATCTATGTGCGACCGCATAAACTGCAGAAGATGTTCTACATCTCTGCCGCCATTGTCATTGCGTTCGAATTCGTGCTCCTGATTTGGTCTCTGGCCACCATGGGTCCCGACGGCTTCGGTGACACATTGGCTTCCGGGTCGCATGTCTCTGGATGGATGATCGCGTATGGGATTATCAGCACGATCGGCAGCATCTGCGCCGGGATCCTGAACCAGAACGATTATGCGCGGTTTGCACGACGACCCCGAGATGCCATCTATGGTCAAATCTTTAGTGCAGCACTGTACGCCATCATCTGCGGCATCATCGGCATTCTCGTCACGGCCGCCACGCAGGAGCGCTATGGAGAAGCCTACTGGAATCTTCCCAAGCTCCTGGGTGCAGTCATCGAGACTGGTGGTCCGCGATCGCGCGCGGCGGGCTTCTTCGGAGGTATCGCGCTGATCATCTCGCAGATGGGAGTTAATGTGCCGGGCAACGCGTTGTCTGGAGGTGAGTATCTTATTTGCACACAGCCCTTGTTGGGGAAATGATTGACGAAAGTAGGGTTCGATCTGGCGGCGACCTTCCCCAGGTACATCAACATCCGTCGGGGCGCGTACCTGACGGCATTAGTCTCCATTGCAGCCAATCCCTGGAGATTGGTCAACACGGCCACAGTGTTCATCACGGTCCTCAGTAGCTACTCGGTGTTCATGGCGCCGATGATCGGGATGATGATCGCCTCGTACCTGTGCGTCCACCAGCGCAAGATCAAGGTCCCAGATCTGTTTGTAGGAGATGCACGGAGCATCTACTGGTATACATCCGGGGTGAATTGGCGGGCCATCGTCGCGGTCAGTCCCTCTGCAAGCTTCTTAGGCCCTACTTGACTCTCTTGGTGGACTGACACTCTGGCAGTGGATTTGTGGGACAGTCCCCTCGCTTCCCGGCTTCATAGCCTACGTCAACTCGACCATTCATGTTCCGGCCGGGCTGATGCATCTCTACTACATCTGCTTCCTCAGCGGCGCGTTGATTGCCGGCGCCATATTTGTGGCACTGCATTATGTCTTTCCCGACCGACGTGTGCGATCGTTCCTCGCGTCGGCGCCTACATCCCAGATGCTGATCGAGGAATACCGGGACCAGCAGATCTCAGTCGAAGCGGTGATTTGTGAAAGGCCTCCGAAGCTGTCGGACGATGAGTGAGCAGCCATCGTATAAAACCGACTTTGATCATTGTGAGGTAGACATGCAGCGAGCCGTTATTACCCCCGTTATCGTTCATATATTGGATGAGTGGACGTTAATAGATGGAGAGAATGATCGCAGTCTGTTAGATCAAAACTTTGATACTGCGAGTGCCAGAGAGTATATGCATCTATTTGCAACACTTTTGCAGGGAGTTCAGTTCAGAGATGCTCCCATTTTTCCTGCCAGGATGACTCGGATATATATCTTACAGAGGTGACAATACGCTGGTACTTAGTGACTCGTAGTTGCGGCGGCATTGTAAGAAATACCACTAGTACTCAGTAGTGGATTGTCGTCCACAACAATTCTAACCAGGAGCACTGCCCTATTTGCTACATGGGGCCATAGCATTGAGTTCTTTGAATGTGGAAAGAAGGGTTGTGCTTGCCGGGGAACAAACCGAGTCCGATCCCCGTCTCCACTGCGGCTGGAAATATTTTCACCCCGATGCAGCAATGGTCCAACCCCCTGAAGATGCAGGGTCTGGTCCAGACCCTCAGATGTGGGTTTCAGATGATAATATTCTGTATCAGCAGCAGCTTGTAAATCGCCTAGCTATCTCAATAAAATTACCTTGTGTGCCAGTCGACCAATCCGGAACCGCAGCTTCACCGGAAATCCTTACCGCGCTCGGTTTAACGCCGAGGATGACGCGTTCGGAAATCGATCGACAGGCGAAAATTGAAGCTGTCGAAAACCTCTTCAGGACCGCGGGGGAACACCCTGAACCTCTTTGAACCTGCTCTCGAGATCTCCCTCTGGATACTCCAGATTCAAGATACCCAGAACAATGACGGAGGAAGGTATCAAAACCAGCAGTGAGGGTGAACGCCCTGGCCAGTCCCCGCCAGGGATCGTGCTGGTGCCTCGACCCAGTTCCCATCCTCAGGACCCGCTCGTAAGCATCTGGCCCCCAGGACATCCTTGGCCCCGGAATTGAATTGCTGCTGATACTTTGAAGAACTGGTCGCATCGTCGGAAACAAATCATCCTGGCCACTCTCTGCCTGGCCTCCTTCTCGGGGGCTATCGCTCCCCTATCGGGCCAGCTGAATCTGGCCCAGCAGGCCAAGATCTATGGCAAAACTCGCGTCCAAGAGTCCTATGCTGTATGCTGACCAACTTGTATCACCATCCTGCTCCAGTATATGTCCTGACAAGCTATGTAGAACTCCGCCGCATTGGCGGGCATGGCTTTCGGGCCCTTTTTCTTCGCTCCCGTCGCCCACCGGCTGGGTCGCAGCTCCGTTATTTTCTGGTGCATTCTCTGCGCCCTCATCTGTCAGATCTGGGGGGCCGTCATGACTCATTCGGATGATTACATTCCCTACATCATCTCGCGACTATTTGCCGGCTTTTTCGGCGCCGTGCCCACTGTCCTGGGCCCGCGTGTCATCACCGACATGCTGTTCCTGCATCAGCGCGGTCGCGCCTTCATGGCCCTGCATATGGCCTTTCTGTTTGGCACCATCGCCGGCCCGACCTTCTCGGCCTTTATCTCCGCCAATGCTTTCTTCCCCGTTGAGTTCTGGTGGACCGTCGGCCTGTTGGGAGCCACGGCCATCCTCATCTTCCTCTTCCTCGAGGAGACGGGCTTTGACCGCGAGAACCTTGACCGGAATCCTGCCATCCCGACCAACTGGCTGGCCAACCGCTGCGCTACCTTCTTTTTCGGCCAACGTGTGGTGCAGCCGACCACCTGGTCGGTGACCGTGAGTGGCCATCCGCCCCAATGTTTGCTATGGATTCTGTTATGCTGACCCGTGTTCCAAGATGAAAATTGCCGTGGCGCCCGTACTGATCGGAATCTGTCCGGTCACGGTCATCATGGGTACCTTCACTCTCATCTCCTTCGGCTTCTACGTCGGCATGAACGCTCTGGTGCCCGTGTGGCTGCAGCGGACTCCAGAGGAGGGAGGTTACGGCTTCTCCCTGAAGCAAAACGCTGCCTTCACCTTCTGTCACTGGATCGGCATCCTCGTCGTCCAGATTGTGGGCCACTACTACAACGATCGATTGCCTCTGGCATTGGCCCGGCGCTTCAACCACGGTGCCTGGAAGCCCGAGTACCGCCTACAGGTGCTCTGGATTCCCAGTCTGATTCTCAACCCTATCGGACTGGGCCTGTTCGGCGCTACTCTGCAGTACCACCTGCATTACATGGTGCTGGCGCTGGCGGTGTTCATCGTGACGATTGGATCACTGGCTAGTGTGCCGGTGACCGTCAACTACGTCGTGGAATGCTTCACGCGCTACCCGGCTGAAGCGGGTATTGTGATCGGCGCCTACCGCATCGTCTACGGTTTGACCATCAGCTTCTACATTGACCCGTGGGTGGCAGCTGTCGACGTCGGCTGGGTGTATGGCATGATGGCATTCTTTGCTATCTTCTCGTTCCTGTTCGTCATGCTTCTGATGTGGAAGGGACATGCCATCCGCGAATGGCAGCTGGCGAGTGTGGCCAGCAGTGAGGAAGGCGTGCAGGTCGAGGATGGGAGCAGTGAGAAGGGCGTGGTAGAACACGATGGAGAGAAGTTGAAGGTTTGATACCCCTAGAAGTGGTTGTATATGAGTTACTAGCACATGTGCTAAAGTCTAATCTAATGTATGTATCTAATTCACCGATGTATAATTTCGGGCATATAATATCGTCTATACTTCATCTCTTCGTCAGTCCCAACGGGGTACTCTTAGTATACAGTGCATGAGAAGCAACTTGCTCACGCATACAGCACCGTTCCATTTTCCTTCCTTACAAAATCCAAGAACACATCCAGTTCCGGACTCGAGGCTCCATCCACCAGAAACACAGCAGGCTTTCCAAAGGGCGCCGACACCTTGGCCGTCTGTCCAGCACGGTAAGTCTGGCCCGTCCACACATGGGTATACGTGCGGTTGGCACCGTGACCAGGGAAGTACACATCCACGGACTGGTGACCCTCATCGAGCACCGGTGCCACGTACAGATCCCGTCCCAGGAAGAAGCTCTCGTAGCTGATCTGTCGGGCGCGGAGATCCTCCGGGTGGTACAGCACCGGCATCCGCAGCAACGGCCATCCACGCCGCTGGCTCTCCGTGTTGAGGATGCGGCGACGGTAGGGACCCAGACTGCGGAACAGCCGGGCGTTGTAGGCGAAGTACGTATACGTGGTGGAGTTGCTGTAGAACTGGGCGTTCACGCTGGGCACGTTGCCCTCGTGCGACCGGAACACGGCGCTCGAGACGGCACCCAATTCACCCCAGCGACCTAACAGCTCAGCCGATCGTGGGATGGCTCCAGAGGAATTACTGGTGGTGGGAGGCTCGAAGACGGTCGTGTAGCCGCCAATGTCGCTGTGACTGTGGGCATAGCCGGAGATGCCCATTTGGCCTTGGATTGTCACCACCGACTTGATGCCGTCATTGCGGGTCCAGAGAGTAGCTTGGTCGCCGACCCAGAACAGGTTCATGTGCCGGTTGGCGCCCATGGAGGCAGAGCGGTGGAAGGTGACCATCTCATGGAAAAGAGGCATCTCGGCGGCCACGGAGCGCTGGTAGGCCGCCCAATCCCGCGGATACTGGTTGTGGTAGAAGAAGGCGCTGGTGGAGATGTTGGCCAGCGAGGTATCGGGAGTGATGGGAGTGTATTCGCCAAAGTCCCACATGCAGCCGGAGATGTTGGCGCTCCACACCTGCGTGCGAAGGACGTCGGCGAACCAGGCGCGAGTGTCTTCGTTGGTGAGGTCCAGGATGCCGGCATCGATGCCCTTGCCGCTGGAGATGATCGCCGTGGAGTTGGTGGTGGTGTTCTGCACCATGAAGCGGTGCTGGCTGGCTTCAAGGAAAAGATTACGGCGGTAGCCATCTGACTTGCTGCTGACGTTGGCCAGGAAGGGGTTCACATAGGCGAGGGTGCGAACGCCGTGCTGTTCGCGCAGCGTCTGCACAAACTCAGCCCATGTGGGATACAGAGAAGTGTCGGACTCCCAGTTCCACCACAAACGTGAGATGTTCATGTTGCCATAGGGGGCTGACTGCAGATGCGTGCCCGACCTTTGGTCCGTTAGTGATGATGAACGCAGGGTAGGAAGGTGGCCACTCACCAATCTTGCAACCACACACCGGCGACCGGACAGTCATGCTCCAAACCCTGCTTCACAATCCGGTTGACCTTCTCTTGTCCTCCCTGAATGCCGAGCAGTGCGCCGTGGTCCACCCATTCCGGAAGGGCCGGCATGCGACCAGTGTACTCGGTGAGCATGGTGATAGCGTCCAGCATGGTATCAGCCTGCATCAGATGGCCATGCATTGAGAGACTATCGTAGCGCACCGTGACAGCATCCGAGCGCTGGAAGTCAAAGACGGCATAGGCCGTGTCATTCTCATCGAGATAGAAGACCCGACCGTCGGAGCTGACGTACTGAGGGATGGCCGTATAGGTAGTGTACTGATCACCGCCGCTGAAGAAGCCCTGCGAGTCCTCGATAGCCGTGTATGGCTGGTCACCACGTCCGACACCCTGCTCGCGGGAGAAGATGGGAATGGACCGGTTTTTCATAGAAGCGAAGGACGCCTGCGCACCGAGACCGTAAAAGTCCTCCAGCGCGTGCGACGCGAAGGTGAGATAGAGACGGTCGACGGGCACGCTGGCATTTGCTTCTGACTCAACAGTGGCTTCAAAGGCAACGCGATCCGAAAGTGTTCTAGGGACCCAAAAGTTCATGGCATATGCAATGTCCTCCCCACCGCAATCCAGAAGATATCCGCGAACAGCTACCTGATTCTTCACACTGTCGCGACGAGGGATACCCGCCAGCTGGGTGATGTTCTGGCCTCGGCATCGTGCCTGGTCCACGTTGGTGATGTTAAAGTTGCCACTATCCTCGACAATCTGGTCCTTTCCGGCGCTGGCACTGAGGAAGGGCTGGCCGGGGATAGTTGAGAAGATGGTCTGGTTGTCTTGGTGGATGGAGATCTGATGTTGGCTTGCTTGGTAGGACAGCTCCAGTCCACTGCCCAGGGGCCAGGTTGACCGGGCCTGCCCCAAGCAGGGAAACACAGCCAGTGTCGCCAGGGCTCCCAAATAAGTTGACGGCATCTTGGGCGAGAGTTGAGATCCTGTCACACTGCTGTTATCCCGGGCCTCAGTCCAGATTTATAGCTGGGCTTCCCCACCGCGTCCGGATCGATAGGTGCCCCCATTACTCCTGCGTGCCTCCACAGTTGGATTGATGGGGACTGTACATGAATCGGTTGCTCGTAAAAGACTCCCATCTGGGATAGACAAGGTAGATGTTGGTGCAGGACTCGGCTCAGTTGCCCTGTGGACGGGGAAGTAAATGACTGTGGAGGAGCAGAAGAAAACCCTACGAGCGGACTTTTCCCGACTCTGGGGCAGGCAGTGGACCCTTCGGCAAAGCTGGCCGAAATGCGTGAAGGACATTCGATCGTGTTTAGTCACAAATGGAGGCATCGGAAGCCACGAGAATTAGCATGCCGATTCCTACCCGAAAGAGTCGAGTGCCCACTATCTGGGGAATCCGGAGAGTCCCCAGACGCCAATGACACTCGTTCAACGGCGACCCTCTTCCCCACAAAGTCTGCTGGGAAAGTCGATCAACTCGGCTAATGAAGTCATCTTTCCGAGATTTCAAGCAGAACTTGTTGGTCTCTCTTCTGCCGAGCATGTTAATTCTATACCATCTGTCATGGATTCCTTGGAATTCACCAATCACTGTATCGCTCCATAGTGCCCTGATCAGGCCACCTCGAGATTGTGGTACCGCGCGGCCAGTCTGATAGAAAACATGCTTGTCCAACAGTTGGCTAACTAAAGTAGTCGCTGTTTGGTCACCAATAGTCTCCACAACTGGAAATCCCGATTGCACACGTCCTGGACGGTTGTCTACATGGTGGGGCTCTTTTCTGCAGTACTAATCTGCAGGAACTGCTTACACTTCTCAAAACTTTATGAGTGCGCGTTGCTGGCTGCAGAGATAATGTGCATATGAGGCCTGGGGTTTCCAGTGTTGGTTCCGACCGTCTAGGGTCATCGAGCTCGCGATGTTGCAATTTCTCGAAGTCAGTCTATATCCGGGAAACCCACCCATCTGCTAGACTATGTTTTGCATTCCCATCGTGATAGGTGCTGATCAGCTGATTGACCTCGTATCCTGTCAGCCCATAGTTATCCTTCTTGGTGTCTCTACTGTATAGTGGCCGCTCCTGCCTCCCTGGCTGTACTGATAATTGCTAACAATAAAGGCCTTTTGTGCCCACCTACCTGTGGACGATTCTCCATGTGTTTGCTCTGCACGCTGGTATGATGATTGAAGTAGTCAGATCAACAATGGTACAGCGTTACCAGTTGTCGACATGAGCCCTTGGTCTTGTCCGAGAAATTCCATGGGTAAGGCGGCCGTGCTGCATAGCTCGGATCAGTGCTAAAAATAAAATATGCTTACCTTTGGACAACCTGAGAGTATTTTTAGAAGTCAGTGGTGGAAGGCTTTAGGGAATTAAGATTTACTTCGCCCATTCCCGACCGCGGGGGAACGGCGGAAGGTGATGTTATTATAGGGTCCCTTCCATGACCCCCAACATAATCAGGAGATCAGGCACACCGTCATCATGAGATAGCATGTTTGCATAGCCTTCAGTAGACCCTGCAGCGGCTGTACCCCGCGACCGTGTCTTAAGCTGGGCATTAATTCTACTCTGTACGAGTGCTCCCTCGTATAGAGCCCGTCGGCCTTGATGTCTATGATGTCAGTGTCTAGGGGTACTCCGAGGATAACCCCAGCATCAGTCGTAGCCCGGAACAGGAAACAGGAATGAGCGCTCCTCCCTTCTCAGCTCCGGTGGCGAGGAGACGCAGCGGCAGATACGAGGGCCACTTGGCAGACTGATTGGCGGAACCACTAAATGCCTCTTGCGGAGAGTTCAGCCGCTTCCAGTAGAATCATCGAAATAGTACTCATCATAAACCGTTGTCAGAGCCTCGATGACCTGCTGCAGACCAATGTCTGAATATCCACTTTTCCGCTTGCGAACGTCGGAGAGAACTAGCTTAGGGAAATATATACACCCCTTGCCAGGAAACCTCGCCCATGACTTTTATACTCTCATGCCACGATGCTCCGACGACTATTCAAAGACTATCTGGTTAACCTACAACATGTTGTCATGACATGATGCGAAAGATGGCATTCACGCGAAAGTTACCAAGTCTAACCGTACAACTGTCACCAATGGATCACTTCGGGGCGATGCGAGACCTTTCGGCTCCAGCCGATGGTTGTGCCCGTCATCTTTTTGTCTCATTAAACCGCATCCTCACTATGCCTTGAAGGACATACGGCTCGTCTCCAGCCAGACCCAGGGCACCTGAGTGGCCAGGTCTCAAAGTAAAATCTTCTCTACTCTTCTTGAACGTTGATATGAGTGGAACAGTCTGACTTCCACCAGTGCCAGCGTCATGATTTTGTCAACATTGATCCCGAATAGGTCACAGTAGGTAGAAGAGAGGTCGCCTGATAAACAGCTTCCACGGTTTCAGTCAGCCGACTGAATGGCATTGCTCGTATAGAGCGAAAGTGGTACGCGGGATTGCCGTAGGCTATGGAAATCGCTCAACTCTCTATACAGTTGAAGTCCGGACTTGCTCCCTCTTCTGTCTATAAAGTCCCTGTTTAACCCCCTATCGACTGATCCCCGGAAGCTCAAAGACCGTGACATCGCAGACAGACTACTACTACTACACAATTGGATCTCCACTGAAATATCTCTTTTCAATATGAAGTTCGCTTTGCTACCCACACTTCTTTCAACCTCCGTCCTTGGCCTGAATATCGGCCGCGCCCAGACCACAGCTCAAGTAACCTTTATTGGTGCAGCTGGTGCCCAATTTACCCAGGACTTTCCCACCGATGGATCGAATGTCAAGATAAGTAAGTGGCCTATTTGAGGATTACTGTATGTCTCGGCTAATATCACTAGCCAACCCCCTGAGTATCTCGCATATATCGTGCAGCACCCAGGGCGCCGTCTGTACTTTTGACGGCATTGACCACAGCGTTACTACCGTGACTGGCGTGGGCCAGGTTGACGTAGGCCCTCCGCAGACCCAGATTCAGGGATCTTGTCGGTTTGGATCCGGATCGACTTCTCCCAGCAATCCCGGTCAAACTCACCCCACCGGAGGTCAAGTGCTCATCACATTCGTCGGTGCTGCCAATGCTCAGTTCCAGCAGCAGTTCCCCACCAATGGCGCTAGCACCAAAATTAGTACGTATCAGATAAACTTTGTTATATGGCCAAGCTAATCGAGGGAATCAGGTAATCCCCTGAGCATCTCCCACATCACGTCCAATACGGGTGGCATCCACTGCACCTTTAACGGCATTGACAACAGCGTTACCACCATCAATGGTGCCCAGACGGTCGACGTTGGCCCTCCGCAGACCCAGGTCTCTGGCACATGCCGTGCTACTTAAGGCCATTGCGAGCAATTATCTTCATGCCTGGTCAGAGTCTGCTGTGAATATGGAGCGTTGTGTTTTATCACAGCATGCATACATAATTTTTGGCTTAATAATACTGTCTTGTTGGATTTTACTTGTAGGTCTAATGGTATGTGGTTTATTTTTAGCAGTATTTGAATTTCCGGCACGTATGGCCTGCTTTGTGTTCTTGGGGACTTCTAAATCACGTCTACTTGCTGAACAATGTAGCGCACCTGTACAATGCCTATACAAATTAATAATCTGCAGCACAACTGGCATACAAACATTATAGATGAAAGTAGTAGTCCATGTTACCGACGTGATTGTTTGGAATACAAGATCCGCTTTGTCTTACTGGATCATACCGTTTTAAGGCCTGTACTTCATCTGCCTTATGGAGTATTCCCTACGCTGCACCATTACTTGATATATGATTACGGAGGATCAATCAAAAGAATGACTCAAATTCAGGAGGGGCCCCGCAAAATAGTACTAGAAATCAAAACTATCTACATCTTCGTTCTCCACTGCCTCGTCGATTGAAATCAAGCGCTGACCTGATCACATCATCACATCACTGCATACCAATCAATCCGCTTCGGATTGAGACACTCAACACCATTAGTCACAGTGACAGGCCTCGTGTGCAAGTTTACTCGTAGGTGATGGTCACCTCGGAGGCGCTATCGATGGTAACATCAGTGACCACCTTGCCATTCTCCTCAATCTCGATGATGGTCGCATCGGTAAGTCCAACGCTCTCACCACCCGCCGCCTTGGCAACAGCACCAGTGAAGGTGACGGTGCCAAAGTCCACCAGGTTGACGAGCGAACCATTTTCCTCGAAGTCTAAGATCGCGTTAGCGTTTGATAAAGTTGAATGAGGAATGTATGGTTCATATTACCTTCCACAATCCACTCAGCGTTCTGTCCACCGAGGCTGGAGCTGGACGACAGCTCCTTGGATACCTTCTGGCCGGTGCTCTTGTTCTCAATAATGGCAATACCGGTGGTCGAAGTGTAGGACTCCACAATGGCAACAATCTCATCGCCCGCCGAGATGTCGATGCCGCTGAAGTCGTAGGCGTAATCCGGGTACCACTCATACCAGGCATCGAACGAGGCCTCTCCGTCGGTCACGGTGAAGTCAACACCGGTCTGAAGAATGGCGTTTCCATAGGTATCTCCGTCGATACCAACCCAGGCAGATGCAGCCTGACTTCCTCCAGAGTTGCCGGTGGGCTCAGGGACAGTGAAGGTGCCGGTCACCGCAGTGTAGGTCGCTGCAGCAGACGGAGGCTCCACCAGCACGGCACCGGACCAGTTGGAGCTGTACTCAACGTTGGTCTGGTTCTTGGTTGATGCAGGTCTAGCAACTGCCTGGAGGGGTCGGGATCCCTTGCTGGTGCCGCGCGCCTTGAGGCGGGCCTCGAGGCCACGCTGGGGAGCTGCGACGGCAACGCTGGCGAGGATGGCAGTAGCAATTGCAGCAGTGAACTTCATCTTGAAGATTTGGTTGGTAGTGAAACTCGGTGAAGAGGTGACTATGTGTTGGAACTATGGACTTTGATGTCTTGAAGAAGATTGCAGTGGGATGGAGACGAAATGATAAAAACTGCAGATTCAACCCAATACTTATAGGATGGCTCTTAGTTGAGTATCTATCAAGTCGACACTCTTCACGGATGGCATCATTCTTCCTCATACCATCCCAGAGTCAACGCCATTAACACTTTTGCGAGGATGTCACGGCGAAGTGCCTGCTGAGAATGGCGACATCTCGACCACCCATGTTAAGATGCATCGGAGTCCGGTGGTGGATTAACACCACCCTAGTGAAATCCGGAGTGTCGAGAGCATCCGCCGTAAGTAATGTGTGTAAAAAGATCCAAAAAGAAGCACGTCTTACTTGATGCAAATTGCAAGTTAAATCAAGTTGATAACAGCTATCGCACAACGGAGACTCTAAACCGGCCCATCGCTTTTCAACATTCGGCTACATAACGTGAGGGTACTTGTAAGTTAATAGTATCTAAATTGCGGGTTCACACTGATAGTGGCCGTACGGTACGTAAAAGAGAGTTTCGGCCTACCGATGAACAAGCTATGCCCAGGGCTTCGTCCCATCCAGGCACCACTGCTAAGAGTGCCAAGGGATTTGTTAGGACAGCCATGTAAGCGCAGTTAATTAATTTGCTCGGCATCCAGACAGGCAATATCAGCAAGACAGCCCATCAACTCCGCGCAGGGGCCTGAAGATCGAGGTCATGCTTAGTTTGCGTGATTTTAGCTCGGATTACCTGATTTCCCTGCAGAATGCTTGGGCTAACTGCCACCGGAGGCATTCCTTCCTTCCTTAGATACCAGATTGATGATTTCAGTAACTGATATATGATAATTTATTTTCTTGGCGAGACTTAACGAGGTTGGTCTGCGTTGTTTACTATACTCATCAGTTCCGTGCGGTTTGCTGCTTTTCGTATGTGGTGAATGACACAATGGGAAGGCCAGGTTGCGTCATGTACCCTAATATCCAATCCATGTGTCCATCCAGGACAGTCTTTTTTACCTGTTTGCTTCTGTCGTTTCCGTTCCAGTCGTGGTGAACTTAAGTGGACGAGATACTACGGGAACTCCTACCCCATGGACTGGCTTGGCCAGCCCTAGGCACCACTAGGGATGTATCTTGGTTGATCAGGTGCAAATCCAATACAACAGTTCGTTTTCGAGGGAATCTGAATTATTCAGCTTCTGGTATATATTACCAGGGGATCACAGCTATCGTTGCGGGACGGTGTACCACTACTAGAATCGATTCTCAGAGTGCAACAAAAGATATATTTTCGATGCCACACGCACCGGATCGCAGGTTTCAGGCTAAAACTCTATCTACCGACCAGCACATTTGACAGAACACAAAAGAAGGGTACCTGGTACTCCTGCAGCCCTAGACTATGAATATCTAAATAATCAGAAATTAGTAGGCGTAGTATACTTAAGAATATCCCGCAATGGACCACTCAACGATGCCCCCCAGTTATGGTGGTTATTCACCTTCCGCAAGTGTTGTTGTTATCTGGGACAGAAATCTCGGCACCGACTGGACCCACGCCCGGAGACAATCCTACCACTCAGATATCGTTACGAGAGGAGGGGTTCCGGCTGGGTGGGGAAACTGTCTTGTTCGCGTCGTTCAAATGCTCTCTCTCTCTTTAATTGATTAACTGGCTTTTCGAACCCCGCCGCTAGAGTGTGCCGCCAGTTCCGGTTCGGACACCGCGGCCAGGGGTTGGAACTCCAATGCTCCAAAGTCAATGATCTTCACGCTTAGCCTACTGCCACCAGAATGTCGGCCCAAGATGAAGATAGTAATGCGCCTCTTCTTGGAGGAGATCCTGCCTTGGAGTATGGAGGTATCGCGGGAACCTCGTCTAGCAAAGCCCATAATTCCTCGTTTCGGCAGAACTTGGGGACGGCCGAGGCGTTCAGCATCATCATTAGCATCGTAATCGGAAGCGGAATTTTCACCTCCCCTGGCGCCATAGACACCAATGTTCCCTCCCCTGGGGCAGCCCTGGTCGTCTGGTTCGTCGGGGGTATCTTGGCATGGACAGGGGCTGCAACTATGGCTGAGCTCGGGACGGCGATTCCGGGAGAAGGTCCGTACAGATCGCGTTTTCAAGACTCCCTAATGGCTCACTCTTTTCACCGCAGGAGGTGTTCAACCGTACCTTCAGTACATCTATGGTGAGGTGTTTGGCTTCCTTGCCGCCTGGACATGGGTCATCGCGGTGGTGCCGGCATCACTAGCAATCTTGAGCATCGTGTTCGTGGAAAGCATCTACTCGGCGACTGGGGTGACCGATCAACCCAATACCATGACACATAAAATTCTATCCGCTCTTTTGTTGCTCCTCATCAGCATGGCAAACTCGGTCAGCACCCAGTTCAGTACGCGGCTGAATAGATTCTTTGTCACCACCAAGTTTGCCGCTATCTTGGTTACTGTGGTTGCTGGACTGGGCGTCGTCGTCTATCATCTTGGTGGCTGGGATAGAGCGAGTCCATCGGCATCCCAGGACTGGCTGGCCAGAGACTGGTTTGCTGCGCGCAACACAATTGGTTTAGACGGCAGGGAGATAGAATGGCAGAATTTACACGGGTGGGAGACTCTTGGTCATTACTCCGCCGCGCTCTATGGCGCACTATGGGCGTATTCAGGATGGGACAAGGTATGATACGGCCCTTTCACTGCCAAATTAGTTGTTGGAGTATCCTCACCTTGACGGACGATCCATTGCCAGGCAATCTATATCAGCGTCGAACTCTCTGCTCCGGCTCGTCAGCTGCCTCTGGCCATCAACAACGCCATTCCCATTGTCATCCTCAGCTTTATCGCAGTGAATGTTGCGTACTACATTCTTTTACCCTGGAATGTAGTGTCAACAACTGATAGTGTGGCAGTTGTATGGTTCTCTCCTGGGTGTCACTGATAGGAAAAGTGAGCCAGTTTCACCGGCTGACATTTATCGCAGACATCATTCAATCACCTCCTTGGACCTGCATTTGGTGCCACCGTGGCGGGTCTCATCTGTCTAGTGGTAGCAGGATCCTTGCTGGGAAGTTCGTTCGTTGCCGGTCGCATGGTGGTGGCCGCAGCCAATTCGAACTGGTTGCCCTCATTTCTGGGCCGCGTGGGCTCGGTCTCAAGGCAGTCGGCCTCGACAGCAGATGCGCCCATCAATGCGATTCTCTTCTCCACGGGCTGTTCCATCGTATACATCTTCTTCGGGAACTTTCGTGCCCTGGTGACTTTCAATGGTCTGGCGGAGTATACGTTTTTCTTCTTGACCATGGTTGGCGCCATCGTCCTGCGGGTTCGTGAACCACAGCTCCCCCGCCCGTATAAGCCGATGATCTGTATACCCCTTATGTTCGCTCTGGTCAGTGGGTTTGTGGTCACTCGTGGCGCTGTTTTTGCTCCCGTGCAGGCGGTGGTGCTCATTGGATTGTGGTTGATGGGCCTGGGGTTCTACAGCGCGAGGAGGCGATGGGTAGGCAAGAGAGAGGCGGAGAGAGGCTGAGAATGCCTTTCCCGCATTGAGGCCAGAATTGGTCATGATGAAGTAGTGGTGGGTTGAGTTCCGTCGAGCGATTAGCCTGGCTTGCCTGAAAATGCACCGGAGTTCGGCAGCGAATAGCCGACGCACTGGCAAGGACTTCTTGAATACCCTGAGCACCTTCCGTTGCACAGAAGTCGCGACTTCTCTGATCAACGAGAGTAGAGGAACTCGATCCCCCGACAATCACATCACATTAGTCTTTTCAGCCTTTTTACAGCAGTGGATCTTGAGAAGGAACACCGTCACAGTTATCACCTTGGTTTGTGAACAAAAGATTGAACATCTCCCTATACAAATAACATACGAGCGGCGTCATTCAGATTCTATCATCTGTTCACGTCCCGTTCACGAAAATCAGGCATAGTAGGTAAATGGAGCACAAGGAAAATTCCATCGATGGTTTCCCAACCGACCCTGCTATGGATTGGAATGGACCGGGTGATCCAGATAACCCTCGGAACTTCCCACGAGCCAGGCGTTGCATGGGAATTGTCAGTGTGACCCTTCTCGCATTCGTCAGTGCCTTTTCAGGCGCCATCTATGCACCGGCACAGAATGCAGTGATGGAGTCGATGAACTGCAGCTATGAGGTCGCCATGCTCCCGCTCGCCCTATATAATCTGGGACTGGCATTTGGGCCGATTATTGGGGCACCCCTTTCGGAAACCTATGGTCGCAAAGCCGTCTACCTTGTGACTACCCCTATTTTCATGGTGTCAATGATAGGTGGTACCTTGTGCAACACTATATCGGGCCTGATCCTGTGTCGTTTTCTGGCCGCTGTCTTTGGGTCATCGAATATCAGCAATGCCTCGGCGACCATTCTGGACTATACGAGTGACAACGAACGTGGCACCGTCCTCGCCATATATTATGCAGTCCCAACTGTTGCGGCGACGCTGGCCCCTCTTGTTGGAGGGTTTATCATGATCCGTATCGGAGAGTGGAGGTGGACACAATGGGTACCGATAATTCTCGCGGCAGCTTTCTATTGCCTGTTGATCTTCACCAAGGAGACCTACAAAGCAGTTATCTTACGACGGCGGGCGATGCAACTAGGCTTGATGGGCACACACCGTGGGACGACGATTGGGGGTAGTCTCCGACATCTCTTTATCGTTCTATTCCAGAGGCCTATTCATATGCTCCTAACCGAACCTATCGTGACATGCATCAGCCTCTATAACGGATTTCTCTTTGGTTTGTTGTATGCATTCGTGATTTCCATTCCTTGGGTTTTTGAAAAGTATTATGGGTTTGATCCGCAGGCCCGTGCGCTCTCGTATCTCGGTGTGACTGTGGGCAACATCGCTGCCTGTATACCCCATGCTCTAATAGACAAGTACTTCTTCCTGCCGCGGCTGCAGTCGTGGAAACAAGTCCACGAGCCGAGCCTCAGAATGCCTCCAGAGGCCCGTCTTGTATCAGCGTTGGGCGGCGGCTTGCTCCTTCCACCGTCATTGCTCATCCTCAGTTGGACTGCCAACTTTCAGGTCCACTGGACTGTACCCATCATATTCCAAGGTTTCTCGATGTTTTCGTGTTTGCTTGTGTATTCGGGGACAAACCTCTTCATGCTGGATACTTACGGGCCGCTCTATGGTGCATCCGCCTCAGGGGCAATGATGTTCAGTAGATACATCCTCAGCTGTGCGTTCCCACTGTTCACTCTTCAGATGTTTGATGGCCTTGGTGTTGGCTGGGCAACCACTCTGTTGGCTGCTTTAACGCTTCTGATGGCTCCCATTCCTTGGATCTTGTGGATTTATGGACCGCGGATTAGGAAGGCGAGCAGGTATGAGACTACCATATGAGATACATCATTCGATTCGAAGCATCAACTAGCTACCCAGCCTGTCTTGGCAAAGAAGGTCTCTGGAACCGCTAGTCAATCAGATCTGATCTAGTATCATAAGAGAGACCCGATAATATGAAAACTTTGACTCAGTCCATAAGCGAAATTAGATATAGATATTCACTAAGACACAAAAGCGACATACTCACGGGCCAGTTGGCTGCTTCTATGCGTAGGATGTTAGCCTGATGAAATGTAAAACTACTACTGCATTACTCTACTGGCCCATATAGAGACTGTTATGAGCTCGGTCATCAGCTATTGCGATAATGTATGGATCATACACTTCAAGGTACGTCTGAAATTTACTGACCTACCAGGGCACCTATGGCATAAACACTGTAGGTGTACTATTAGTGAGAACATGAAGTAGAATGGAAGATTGAGAGTCTAATCAGCTAATGCGGTCTTTAGATGGAGCTCACGCAATGGCCGAGTTCGGCATTAGAAGCATGCGCAGCTTGGAAAATACCAGACATAACCCCACATGGTCAGGAAGTCACAATTTATGCTTCTTTTGTCCTTCCACCAGCGCCTGAACGTGTTGCTCGGGCACGCCTGTTGCGACCATATCCAGTCCCGCAAAAACTTCGAGGCAGTTTTGTTGGACATTTATCATTCTCTCTGGTTTACGGATCAAGTTCTTAATGCCTACAACACAAGACCTTGCTGCAAGTGAATCAAATCGCCTATGCACTTCATCAAGTACTTGCTTCAGAAAACCGACCGAGTCGTCTGGCTTCCCCGAAGGAGAAGTCACCACTCCATTGACGAAGCCACAGGCAACCAGTTCCTCGCAGGAAATCCGCTTGCTCATGATCAAAGCCTCGTTTGCCTTGGACAAACCAAGGCGCTGCACAAAAGAACGAGAAGCCGCACCTTCCGCTGCAACACCGAGCGATGAAAATGGTGTGAGGAGGAAGGTATGCGGTGCTGCATAGATGAAGTCTGCTTGCGCAATGAGCGCGGCCGGAAACCCCACGACGGGCCCATTCAGTGCCACGATCAGGATCTTTGAAAAGTTGACAAGGGTATGAGTGAGGTCCAAGTTGTTAAACAAAGTGCCACTCATGTTGCGCCGCATATCTGTTCCGTAAGGTCTGTTTCGGAAGGCAGAGCCGACATCTGTACCGCTATTTAAACAATGGATAAATTTATTAGCTATGTGGACATAACCAAAGGCCCTGTTAATCTCACGCTGAAAAGTATCGCCCTGTGCCGGTGAGGACCGTAATGGTAACGTCGGGTGTTTTCTCAAGGTGGCGGAAAATTTTACCAAGTTGATCATAATTGTCCTGATCCAGTGCGTTAAGCTTATCAGGACGGTTGAGAGTTACAACGGCGATATGGCCTTGGAGACGGACTATTATGGGACTGTGGCTATCCATACTGCACGTTAGGTCTTTGTGGTTCCTTCCCTTGTGGGAAATACTAACCAGGTCTCAGCGTGATATTTATTTAAAGAAAGCTGCGGTCTCGCCACTGGGCCCCCTTGCAGCCTGCGTACGCATGCATGTGCCCGTTTGGGCCACATGCGTGTTGAAAGTCGTCATTCGCGCAAGGCTGATGAAAGAGACTGTTGCCAGGTCACAGCTTCCATATCTTCCATAATGTACACAAATCGGGATAGCCACGGAAAGCTACACGTTACAGGTTGGACTTGACCCGATGTCCCCTTCGAATATGAGCTTTCCAGTCTTTGTCAATGGTCATTTGGTCGGAAACATGCAATTTACCCCACCCATCGTGGAGGGTCTGCTCCTCTCTATACCAGCGCCTTGATTCGCAAGCTAACCAACGAGAGATTTCCTCTGCGCATCCATCGACTGCCTCGAACGGAACCTGGTGTGAGAACCCTTGCATGACGACTTCACGCACGCGACCAGCTGCAGCCCCGCCACTTCCCCCAGTAGCAATACCCGTAGTCCGGAGCTTGTCACTTCTTAACTCTGGAAGGCTCATATGGGACTCACTGCCAAAGATGTAAAGAACACTCGGTCGTAAGTATGGCAACCGAGGGAAAAGCTCAGTTATCTCTGGACGATAAAATGGTAACGATGTGAGGGCCTCAGGATCGAGATCTGGGTGCGTGAGGCGGTTTCTAGGATCACCTACGCCTACGTCGGGGGCAGGGAGGTTGTGATAAGGTCGGGCAAAGGAGGCCAGCTCCTGCACTAGCGGAGTGGTGAGTCTCACTAATGTCGTCTTATTAGGCCGACCATTCTCGTCACTGATTTCGGATTTTGCTAGGACATCGCGCAAGCCGTACTTCACAAAATGTGCGAAGACGCGCCGATCTCAGGCCTGGTAGAAGGGTTTTCGTTTGAGTGATTCAGTCGCTGCAGGTCTGGATGGCCAAGCTTCCCGTCTGTAAACAGAGAACTGTAGGTGTGGCCGCATCACCATATCGGTTCTGTACATTGATGTGTTGCCGAGATGAGTAATTGGACGTACTATCGGTGCCTCGAAGAGAACCATAGCATGAAACAGCCTTGGATGCATGAGACTAAGGTGAACTCTGCGAAGTAAGGTATCAGCCTGCTACTTTGGATGGGCGCTGGGGTAGGAAACAAACACGGAAAGACATCCAGCACTATGCCCAATAGCAACGATTGGGCGTGGCATGTCATCTCGTTTGACATTGATCAAATGGAGAAGATCCCGACTATGATCAAAAAATGGCTTGCTGGGGGATCACCATCTGTTAGACTGCTATCTCTTGAAACTACGGTAGATCGTCTGGTAAGCTCACGGTCAATTCCAAGACGGCCTCCATTGATGATGTTGCTCTCCGCCTGATGTGCCGGATCTGCAGCCCAGATACTACGAATCTTGAGCCCTTCTTTCCCATAGCGCATCAATAATTCCTCACACACTGGCTCGTAAAGCTCCTACGTCGCAGTTAGCGACTAAAAAGACATCAGGATGTGGCAATGGTGGTCATACCTTTCCAAAGCCACCGCCAGGGGCGACGATAATTGTTGCATCTCCTGGACGGGGATTGATGTTGCTAAGGGGAATGTACTGTTTTACAGCCAAATAGAGAACACTCTCTTGTGTTATTGTGGTCGCCGCGGGATACTCTCGAACATGTTGACAAGGAACCCTGTGTTCGACTATCTTCCAAGGACTGGATGGAGACATGGCAGCTAGTAAAGGTATAGAAAGGGTGGCAAAGGCTAGATTTCTGAAGGGGAATGAGCGAAGTTATGGCGATTGTGGCAGGTTATTCCGCGCAAATTTCGTCTTCCTCAGGACGCTCAAGTAGACATGAATGAGAGCCATCTCTACCAAGCAAGAGAATCTATACCAAGCAAGAGAAGAAGGAGTGTAGCATACTGCGAGGTATTCATAGGCATTGCAACAAAAAGAACAAATATATTTGTGTCACGATGCAGTATTATCGATTTGCGGAAGCTAGGTGTCACCTTGCATAGGACGAGTGAGTTTGTTACACCGACATCACGGTCCATCCCCTTGCACTTCAAGCAAGGCTAGACTCAAAGACCACGAAGGATCGAAAATGACCTTCACAAACTTCCAAACTTAGATTTAAGCTTTGCTTTCCTCACTAATTCCCAGGCAGCGTCCGCGGATGGCTCTACTTTCAGGGCATATTTTACCGAGTCCGGACTGCTTGTCTGCCGCTCGGCATGCCTGGCGGCTATGCTCTGCAAGATAACAGTGGTTCTGAATGCGAAAAATGCATCTCCCCACCAGAGATCTGGTTCGGGGTCCCAGCCTGCAGTCTTGACATACCACTGTAAGCACTGTGCGCGACTAGGCAATCCTGCAACCTTCCCAGAACGAAACATTGCCACGTCCTGGTTCAGGCCATCCCAGAAATAGGGATGCGTGAGGTTGCAAAAATCTGAAAGGGGATGGCCCATGGTCGCCATTTCCCAGTCAAGGACCCCAATTACCCGTGATTCAGTGGGATGGAAGATCAAGTTATCGATCTTGTAGTCACCATGCACTATGGTATGCCGATCCTTGGGTCGAGGCTCATGACGACAGAAAAAGTCGACCATTTCGGTGTAATGCGGTAACTCTCCAACAGGGACCTTGGTCAAAGGATCTTCCACCTTTGCTTGTGCACGGGATAGATATGTAAACGTCGACAGCTGACGGTCATAGTAGCCTCCTTGCTTACCAAAACTCTGCAGCCCAACTGAATGGTAATTGGTGGTATGAATCTTGCCTAACACTCGTACAGCATCTCTCCACCTGATGATCCCAAGTCAGACAGGAATAAAGACCAATGAAGGCATATCAGAAGGGAACTTACAAGGCTGTCCTCTCGGTGGGACTCACCCCAGGCATAGAGAAATCGGTGAAGATCCGACCATCCAGAAACTCCATAACGTAGAATGGGGTTCCGAGAACATCATCTTTTTCGTACAAACAGTAGGTCTTTGGGACTGGGACTTCAGTCCCCTGGAATGCAGAGAGTGCTCTATATTCCCGCTCGATTTGATGGACCGTCCTGGAGAGGAGCTTTCCAGGCGGTTTCTTTCGCAGGACATACGCTATTCCACCGGAGTCCGTAATCTTATAGGTTGGATTGGATTGTCCCACTTGAAACTGTCACGTAATGGTAATAAGCTTCCATGCACTGTAGAAATGAGACTAGGATAGCTCAACTTGTTGCACGTGGAAAGGAGGTCGGATCTGAGGCAATGCCTGAGTAAGGAATTTCTCAAGGGCATGAATGTCGATGGGCTGTCCTGCTTGGTCAGCCATCTTGTGGAATCAGTCCCCAAGTAAGCGCTACAGCAGCCGGATATTTCGACAACTTGACCATTAGACAGAAGCTTCTAATACAACCTTTATATGCCGGTTGCGGCAGAACTACCATTCGAATGAGAACAGAAAAGACCAGAAACGCTGACAAAGCGCAAACAACCATGGTTTGCATATGCATCTTATTCACGGCCAAAACGAAATTTCGTTTGAGGTTTAGACCTACTTTATGGGGAAGGACCAACATGAACTTGACCACATTGAGATTTTGAACGTTAAACTTTCCGAATCCCTGCAAGAGTGGTCATACAGCGCCAACTATTTACTCCACTTCGGTGAACCTAAGCCGAAAATCAAGGGGTGGGGTGGAGGCAAACAATCCTGAAGGATGTGGAACCTTATCATCTTCAGTCTCAACGTAGAAACGTTCAGTAATCAGCGCTATTTGTCGTTTGATTTGCGCCATCGCCAAGTGCCTTCCAACACAACTGCGCGTTCCGTATCCAAAGGAGAGCATACATGCAGTACTAGGAGCACCTCCCGTGGGTACCTGTGTGGGATTATGTGGATCGGAGCGGTCAATCCACCGTTCAAAGTTGAACTCCTCCGCATCATCTCCCCAAAGTTCACGACTACAGTTGATTGCCTTCGGACAGATACCGATGTGCGTCCCGCGGGGAATCCAGCGGCCTTTGATAGTAGTGTCGCGAATGGCCCTGCGAAGCAGTAGCCCGAAAGAGGGAAAAAGGCGCAGTGACTCCATGACCACCGCATTGAGGACTGGAAGCCGTTCGTACTCGTCTTCGTCAAGCTCCATCCTGCCACGCTTGGCGTTGCGTAACTCTTTGCGCACAGATTGCTGAGCATCTTGGTTGGCCGCGAGACAGTAAATGACAAAGGAGAGCGAACCCCCGGAGCTTTCGAAACTATTTTCTTTCAGTCAACTTGGATCATGTTTTCTCATATCGGAATACCTTACCCTGCAGCAATGATAGTTCTTAGTTGATCTATGTATTCATCGTGATTGAAAGGACCCGACTGTTCCAAATTGGACAGGTAAGTGAGATGGTCTCCTGTTCTTTCATTCTTCGCCAGCTTTCCTTGCATCATGTTGACGACGCTTTCAACAAGGAGGATCCTTGCTTTATCCATGTCCTTTTCTTCCGTGGAAGGGACTAATTGATCTAACCAGCCTGGCAATAGGTTGTGTAAGATAAATCGTATCTTCTTCTGACGGTTGCTGGCGAACAAGGTTTTGAAGGCCTGCAATATATGTGTGTTCCGGCCTTTAACAGAGTCCAGGTCAATGCCAAGTGCAAGAATGCTTCCAGTGTCCATTGTAGCTCTGAATACAACGTCCGTGACGGGAACAACAGCTGTCCCTTTCCCTTCGCTGCTTCTCTGGCCTTCACCAGACATCTTGAGTAGTGAGGAAATATATTCATTGAACTGCCTCGATTTGGCGGTCAGCAGAGGGCGAACAATGTTGATGTTCGTTTGATTGAAAACGGGCATGAAGGTCTTCCGGTTTCTATTGTGCACCTCCTGTTCCTGAGTGACAAGGCTATCTCCAAAGAATCGGACCGAGTATCGCCGGAAGGCACGGGACTTCTCAAAGTCGTAAGAGCGAGTTGACAGCACCTCAACTAACCCCTCGTGGTCCGTAGGGACTATATACTCAGAGCCGAACAAGCCAAAGAAATGCATGAGTCCGCCTGGGTAGGCTCTTTCATTGATCCAAGCTGTCACATTTTTCGCTAGCGGTTCATCGAAAACATCGAACACGCGGTCGTAGAGCCAATTTACCGACTGCAGCGGTTAGCATCAGCCGGAGAGAAGATGAGGGAGGCAGTATTGGCTCGGACCTGTGGACCAGGAAGATCATTGAATGTGCTACGATGTCTTTTCAGTATAGTCGTCGCACACACTGTCAAAGGCAAGGAGGTCGACCACGAGACAATAACAGCACCAATAAGTAACAACGGATCGCGGGGGAAAATACCCAGGTACCGCATGAGGGCATATAAACAAGTGCACCACGCGTAGTAGATTGCCTTGACGTTAATCTCGTGCTTAGCCATCCCGTCAGTAAATGATGAAATGGCAGACCTGAGCTCTTGAATCACTCAGTTACTTCTAAAAACTACGCTGGGAAGAGGAGTCCTTCTTATAGATACAGGGTCATGTTTGGCGCGACAGCAAATCTTATAAAGTTGGCGTAGGTTTCACAAGCCTGGCTCACAATGTAGTTTCTTTGGCAAGATACTGAAAGTGGATTGAGTTACCGAACAACAGTTACTCCCATCTAAGTGCTTCATGCCGAAGACATGAACCTGGGCCTGTGCATAGTCTCCCATTGCCTCCGTCAGCAGGTGAAAGGCATTGCGTTGACGTAGAGCGGCGGGCCACCGCATCCGTATAGCACTTAACCGAGTAGACGCAGATTTCCTGTATTCGATTATGCCTAACTGCCTCTTCTCATTACTTGCATCTCCTTGCTTCACTCTCCTTTCTTCATTCGCCTAAATGAGTCGACCTCCCACCCATTCCTACTTTGAAGGCTTCCACGATGATGGGTATATAATGGCAAGGTATGATGTAATACTTGTCTATACCTGGCCCGCTGCTTCTATCCGCGCGCTCATTGTGAACATCCGGGTAGAGGTTGAATCAGCCTTAAAAGAACTCATCTAAATTGTACAAGTATTGCTCATGAAAAATGTTGTATTCTTTTTGTCGTTATGTTGGAGTATACATGACGGATTTTGAATGTATTTTTCTATCTTTCCTCATCATAGCTCGGATGATATCGTCTCGTTGCATTAACCCATAATATGTCGAGGGCGATGCACCTAGCCTAAATGGCACTTCTATGCAACGGTTTTCCCATCACCATGGGATATCCTGAAAATTGCACATCCTAAAACCATACAGACTACTCTGACCATGAGCGTTGATACAGTCACCAGTCATCTTCGGTATGATGTAGGTGTCCTAATGTAGAAATCTTGATATGAAATGGAGTGCATGAACACTAAAATCTCGCCTCGGCTCTCGCCCCATATCTGTACGTGTGGAGGCGCTAAGCCTGGCATAAAATCAGGGAAATAGAAACCTAAGGTCCGCTTTAGCTTTGGGGCAGGCCGGCTGGGTCAAAGCCGCGTGAATGGTAGCATGGATGGCTGTTTTGAAAAGAAGTATGTCTAGTGGCGAGTCCAACAACTGCAGCGTCGGTCGCGAGAATGACACCCAACTCGGGAAGATCAAGTTGCTGGGGCATGAACCGGTGAGTGTAGTAGCATTCCAACAATAAGCCGCCCAGTGCGTATGCTTTGCTACTTGAACGGTCCCCAGCTATGGGAAGATGTAGTAGGCTGGGCTAGTAGTGGTTGCGATGGGGCAACTGGGACTCGGCTGCGTGGACAGGACTAGTACATATTTGGTGTCGCTTTTATTCGAGGTGGGAGGAGATTTCATGGGCATTTCAACAAGCCTGATAGATCACAGAGGATCGTGTTCCGGACTGGCTTATATTACAGGTTCCGAAATAGTGGGTTACTTGAATTGCTCACTCTTCCGCGGTTTCTGTGAAGAGTGGGTCGGTTGGCAAGTGTTGGGATGTCCGACAGGGGCGAAAGGTCCTATCATTCGGGATGAGACTCGGGTCACTGAGATCCAACACCGCGCTTGCAGTCTCGAGCAACGTATAGCGTGAATTAGTTCAAAGATAGAATCGTAGATATGTTAAATTTCGTGGCATACCGCTTCCCCGTGGGGACGGAAGCAAAATCAGGGTACTTCATTGCATTGGGTTGTAAATAAATGAACTAATCTTTGGACTGACCTCTGTTGGCCTCGGAAAGCAAACACGGCAATTGAAGCGAGAGCCCGCCCACCTCAACCCGAATACTCTCCACCTACGCTAATTCACGCTACGAACTGCCAAGAATAGAGAGGTAATATTGGAAAACACTAGCTAGATCGTTCATGTTCATGGTCGAGATCGCACGGTCTCGGGGGATATTGACGCGAGACACTCGCAGCGTGTCTCGGACGTTCACAGACAAATCTCGTCACTTCCCCCCAACAATTGTGGTATCCCACAGCGGAAAGGGGAGCAACAGCGTCACTTAGCCTCTAACTCCATTGCCACCGTTGAAGCCAAAAATGCAAGTTCTGCGATGTGGAATCCACGGCTTTCATGAAGTGCTAGGCATTGATGTGGACGAGATTCGCTTTTATTGGACGATTGAATCCGATGATAAGCATGCCTCACAACTTGCCTACCGGGTGGTGCTGAGCACCGATGAGGCCGCTGTGCAAGGAGAGGCGATCGTTGAGTCGAAGCTGGCCTGGGATTCAGGTCGGGTGATGAGCAATGAGCAACGTAACATCATCTGCAAGCCCGATAATGGCTTCCAGTCGACTTGCAGCTATTACTGGCGAGTGACCCTCTGGGATCAGTCAGAGCGACCGCATCATAGCGCCGTCAATCACTTCTTCACAGCCTACCCCCGATCCCACCTGCTGCCTCCCTATAGCATGAATCAGACCTACATGCCGCATACCAGTCTCATTTTTCGCTCCTGGTTCGAGGACGAGTCGAACCGATGGAAAGCCGTGTGGATCGGTGACGGCGGCGACAAACCAATTTACCTTCGCAAGGCCTTCGATTTGGCCCAGCCGCCAGCCCGTGCCATTATGTTTGCCTCCGGCCTTGGACACTTCAACATGACTGTCAATGGCTCCCCAGCGTCAGACCACCGGCTGGACCCCGGTTGGACCAACTACCATCGTCGGGTGCAATTCACAGCCTACGATGTGACGGCCCAGCTGCAGACAGGCGCCAATGTGCTGGGCGCTCACCTCGGCAATGGTTTCTACGCGGGCGACAAGGGGGAAGATCGCTTTTTCTGGCCAATGTACGAAGACAACACTTATGTCCGCTATGGCAACGAGCTCTGCTTTTTCAGTGAACTGCATCTCTTCTACCCCGACGGCTCACACACGACGATGATTTCGGATCCGTCCTGGCGTGTCCGCAAAAGCGCAACTAGCCTCGCCAATATCTATGCCTCCGAGAACCACGATCGACGACAGTATCCAACGGGTTGGGACACACCCGACTTTGATGATGCAGACTGGGCCCTCGCAAAGCCGCTGACTGGCCCCCGTGGTCATATCTACTACCAAACTCAGCCACCTGTGGTGTTGCACGAGACTTTCCAACCGGTCAAGATAACAGAGCCGCGTCCTGGTATGGTATGCTATGATCTGGGGCAGAACGCCTCAACGATGGTGCGCGTGGAGGTTGAGGGACCGAGAGGATCGGAGATCATTGTCCGTTATAGCGAAACGATCCAAGAAGACGGCACAGTGTTGATGCCAGATCCCTTGTTCAAGGAATTTGAGACTGGTGTCTTCTCTCGCATTCACCTGGCCGGCACGGGCGCCCCTGAAATCTGGGAGCCCGACTTCAGTTTCACAAGTGCACGGTATATCCAAGTAGAAGGAGTCTCCTTGGACGGCAGTGACGGCCGCCCAGTCATTCGATCAGTTGTGGGACGCCATATCTCATCAGCTGCCCGCCGCCTGGGCACGATGCAGACCGACAAAGAAGATGTGAATCAATTGCTAAGCGCTCTATCCTGGACCTTCAGCAGCAATCTATTCAGTTATCATACCGACTGTCCCCAGATTGAAAAGTTTGGCTGGCTGGAGGTCACTCATCTGCTGGCACCGGCGACACAATACGTTCGCGACATGGAAGCTCTATACACCAAGATCCTGGATGATATTCTGGACGCCCAGGAGCCCAGTGGGCTGGTCCCGACCATGGCGCCTGAGATCCGATACATGTGCGGCCCGCTGCATGATACCATAACCTGGGGCTGTGCCGTGTGTCTTCTGCCCGACATCTTGAGGGAGTACTACGGTTCGACTCATGTAATCGCCAAGGTGTTCCCCGCGGCGGTGCGATACATGGAGTACATGCGCACCAAAGAGCGCCGAGGGGGCTTAATTGAACACGGACTTGGGGATTGGGGCCGTGGGATTGCCTTTGGTAATAACCAGGCTAATATCGAGACCGCTATCTACTACCGGTGCCTACAGTGCGTGGCTATGATGGCTCGCGAGTTGGGTGAAATGCAGAAGGCGAAAGAATTCGAACAGTGGGCCGCTCGGATCTACGCCGTGTACAACTGTCACTTGCTAGTCACCGATGACGCATCTCGACCCTACGCCTACTACACCTCATTAGACAACTACCCAGCACGCGACCGGGATGCAATCGCCCAGGCCATGGCTTTGCAATTTGGACTGGTTCCAGAACAGCATCGCAAGGACGTGATGGCTGCCTTCTTGGATGATGTAGCGGATGGTCGCATACGTGCCGGAGAGATAGGGCTACGTTTCCTCTTCAATACCCTGGCCGATGCGAAGCGACCGGATTTGGTGTTGCAGATGGCCCGTCAGGAAGAGCACCCGTCCTACATGCGGTTTTTGCGGCGTGGAGAAACAACTCTGTTGGAGTTTTGGCAAGACGAGTGCCGTAGCAAATGTCATGACATGCTGGGGACTATCTATGAATGGTTCTATGCGGCGGTCTTGGGTTTGAAGCCTACAGGACCGGCATATCGTACGTTTGTGGTAGACCCGCCTTATAACGCCGAATTCAAGCATGTCAAGGGAAGCGTGGATTGCCCCTATGGAACTATTGCCGTTGAGTTTACGCGCAACGAGCAGGGTCAGGCGGTTGTGAATGTGCGTGTGCCCTTTGGCACTACTGCCATTGTGAAGCTTCCCCGCAGCGGCAAGTCTTCGGCATATTGTCGGGAAGGAGAGGAGAGTCGGGCAGTGGACGGGGGGGAGGTCAGCCTGAGCCACGGCGTGTACTCCATTATTGAAGGATAGTGATAATTAAAGCCCAAACTGGTTTAGGCAGCGTGACCAAACTCTAGAATGGCCTGATCGTGCCGATACACTGTTCTCCGCGTACTGTGTCGGTAGGATGGTGACCGAGCCAGCCTCATCAAACGTTCGGAGACAAGGGTAAATGGAATCAAGTCGGAAGGTTTCCGGGAATGCCTAGCATTTGTAGCTATTCTTCTGTTTCTCTTAATCTAATGGGGCTCGGGATATCCGAGGTCCATGGTTGTTTTGTCTGTGGCCTTGGCTAGCGGCTTAACCCGGTTCGAACTGGCGCGCCGCGCTTAGGGCTCACCACCCCGGATGGATCAGGAGTTCATGCGCTTGGCAAGATGGGAACAAGCTGATCTGGCTCAACTTCGGCAACGATATGGTCCTTACAATGGCACCCCCGGGACGATTTCGGGTCAGTGTCTCCCGAAGCCGTCTCCACGTTTACCCCAGGATCAGTGACTTCGGTTCGACGCGGCGGCAATGGAGCCAAGCTACAGCCCATACACCGACCCCAGCTTGTGGTTGGGGTTTACTGGAGATACCCACCAAGTCAGTAAGGCACCAGTTTACCATGTCCTAGCCTCACGGCTCGTATATAGCTGGAGGCTGCTACCTAGCTTTCTCATTACGGTTTTGGCACTTAGCAGAGCAGGCATCCGACATTCCAGCCAAAATGGCCAAACTATCAACATTACTCTCCGCTGTCTTCTTGGCCATTGGAGGTAGACATATTTTCTCCTATTTCCTCTTGGACTCACAGGTGAAAACTCATTAATAACTCCGGCGACGACGAATAGGCTTTCTTTTCGGATATGACAGTGGTATCATCACCTCGACGATCGGCCAAACCGAGTTCATCCGATACTTTAACAACCCGAACGACACGGTGACGGGGGGTGTAGTATCCGCCTTCCAAGGCGGTGCCATTCTCGGAACCATCATCAACATCTTCACTGGTGATCGACTGGGACGGAAAATGTCCGTCTTTGTCGGTGCCTGCATCTCCATTGTGGGCTGCGCGCTGCAAGGCGGGGCGATCAACATGACCATGCTCATCATCGGTCGGTTCATTGCGGGTGTAGCTGTGGGCATGCTGACCGCCACCGTGCCCATGTACGCCGGTGAGATGGCCGAAGCCGCATCCCGCGGAATGATGTCGGGTCTACTGCAGTGGATGTTGAGTTGGGGGTCTTTAGTTGCGCAGTGGTTGGGATATGGATGTTCCTTCAATAGTACCGATTTTCAATGTGCATCTCCCCTTATTATGGCTTCTTTATGCTGCATGTGTACGAAGTGTCTAACCTACATCCACAGGGCGCTTTCCACTTGCGTTTCAATGCGTCCCTGGTCTTGTTCTCATGACCGGTGTCTGGTTTCTCCAGGAATCCCCCCGTTGGTTGATGGAACAAGACCGCCACGAGGAGGCGTTGGCTACACTACACCACCTGCATGGCGACGGCACTCCAGAAAAGTCGCAGTACATCGAGCTGGAGTATCAAGAGATCCGGGACACCATCGAGGCGGAGCGCGCACACAACACCATTACTTGGACCTCCATCCTCACCAAACCTTCCTGGCGTCGTCGCCTGATCCTCGGCTGCGGTGTGCAGGCCTTTGGCCCATTGTCAGGAATCAACGTCATAAACTACTATGGGACGCGCATCTACAGCTCATTGGGCATCGACACGCGCACCACCCTGATGATCATCGGTATCTCAGGCGGCCTGTCCATCATCTATTGCACCGTCGGACTCTGGGCTCTCGAGCGGGTGGGTCGGATCCGTCCGCTAATCGTGTCAGCGGCGGGCATGGCAGCAGCACTGGTGTGCAATGCAGCCATGTCCCAGCATTATAATGAAAGTAACACTAATCAGCTACGGGCAATGGTCGCAATGAACTTCGTCTTCAGCCTGTTCTATACATCGCCAGGTATCATCTCCTGGGTCTACCCCGCGGAGATCTTCCCCGTGGATATTCGAAACCAAGGCAATTCCATCACCACTTTTACTAATTGGACCGTCAATCTGGTCTTCGCACAGTTCTCGCCTACAGCCCTGTCCAACATTGGCTTCCGTTACTTTTACGTCTTCTTCGTCTTCAACCTCATTGCTATGATCTGCTATATCTTCTTCTTCCCGGAGACCAAGGGCAAGACCCTCGAACAGATGGACGAGCTGTTCGGGGACGTGATGACTCCTCCTGGAGACCTAAAGGGGAAGGATGAGCCCCAAGTAACAATGATTGAAGACGCTATGAATGTTTCATCCTAAGCCATGGTACGTTGTTTCCCATTGGCTGTTGGAATAGGGGGGTATGCTTTCAGTAACTATGTGAGACGCTTGGCAAACACTTGCTTTTCGAGTTTTGGGGTTTGAACAGATCTGTCACCGTGTCGTCATATACATAGTCTCCAGCTCTCCTGTGTGTGCGGAATCTTCCATGGGCTCTTATTGACGAGAAACTCGAGGGTAAGGGAGTGAACCTGTGGTGTGGTCAACCTCCCTATAACACCTCGAAGATAGTCGGACCTGGGTGACTTGATGCGATTACACCATCCCGAGTAGTTTCATCAGCAGGCTCGAGTGCATGCTGTGTTGCAACGTGTAACGAGAGAACACCACTAGCTGCCAAATGCAATTCATAGCCTATCCAGTGATGCCACGTAGAGTCGCATTAACATTTATGTAATCTTGTTTAAGACCAAGTGATAAGAACACACATTTTCATATAGGCTTGACCGGAGTAAGATTGCTCCGTTTGCTTGCAGACTCTAATAAAGGTGCTTTTATGATTCATTCGACCCTGTCTAGTGATTGTACTCTATGTCCCAAGCTCTGTTCACAGTGATGCCTTCCTTGTCACATGTGGCTTCTTTCTTGAGGGCTGATAACGGGATCGCGATGGTCGTTTTAGTATGTGGGTTTTCCATTGTCGAGAAACGGTGAGGTCCTTCCTCGGTATGACTACTCAGAGTAGAAAAGGGCTGCGTGTCCTCGTTATCGTAGGAGCTCGACTTAAGTATTTTTGTAGCCCATGATGACGCCTGTGCACGTTTCTGTGGCGTAGCCCAAGACGGTGGGTCGGCCGATTGGTTGGTGGCTTGAGAACCAAAAAGCTTTCGTCGACCTGCGACCCATACGGGTCGCAACGTTGGGAGGCAAGCTTTGATACAGTCACTACCACGTGTCATTAAGTTTACCAAGGACAGCACGTACCTGAGACGATTGCCAAATCAGCCTCGATGTTAGCCCAAATGGCTTGATTTACCCAGTTCCAACTGACGTCCGCATCAGTACCTTGAGTCATCACTGAAACGAGTCGCATTATCGAGGCGATACACACACTGTTCGGTCAGTTTGCTAATGGCAAGAATCTGAAGGCGAGGCCGACTTACAAACTGCTTAAAAGAAACATCGACATAATAGCCTTCTTATGGCTTTTCGAGGTATTGAGTTTCATGATATAAGGTATAGGGAGTGCGAGAAGCGTAACATCGATGATGATATTTGGGATTGAGATGGCAAACAGGAATTTTTGGCTGTCAACATTGCAAGATGCATCAACAGATTGATCCCATAATCCTCGAGTAGGTATACATTGCAGCAGGGTGAGCAAAAACTGAAAGTGTCAGAGAAAGTTCTCTTCTCGAGGGCAGAACAACAACACTTACTACAGCGATACCCCACATGCAGACCAGTGTGGAAATAAGGCTAATGGGAATCTTTATGTTCGCTCTGTTGAATAGACGCCAGTACAAGGCCAGGATGGAGAACTTGACAAGGACAATGACTCCCGTGTAAGTGAGTTCACAAGAGAATAGCCCGATATATGCGTTCTCCGTAGCATTGGGTCCGAATGTTTGAATGTGCCTTCCCAGAGCGCGAGGTATCCCTACATCTGTCAACTTCTGATACTTGTGTAGGATGAAATCGGTCTCGCCTTACACCATAATAACGAAGCCGTCAGACCAGTGCCGCAAGCCTAATCAACAATATTAGGGACCCTCAATTGGGAGCAGAAGCGATAGTACGTACCAAAGAGGCTAAAATCAACCAGTCATCAACCCATATACCTGCAGTGTTTTTCCAGCGGCACCAGAACCGAAGACCAACACAGAGAACAGCGACAAAGAACGGTATTGTTGAAGAAGCATACAAATTAGATTGACGAGACTCAGAAAGGTCCACAGAGGGCATGGATTGAGACATGATAGTCACAGAGAGTTGTGAATTTCTGAGAAGCAAATCAATGTTCATGCAAACAATGTAACTCTATTTGTGGAGACCTAACTGTACGCAGTGCTCACAGTGAGAAGGATCCTTTATAATGGGTACTGCATACTCCAAGTAATATAACAGACATGGCTGAACCAACCGGTGGGCCAATACTTGCCCTTTCCGCCCCTTCAGGTATTGCAACTGGGTGTGGGGCTGAAGAATTGGAAAGGGAAAACTAACAGGGGTTTGATAACGAGTCAGAGTATAGTATGGAAAGCTGTTGCTTTTCCTCATGGTACCTCGGCTCGCGCCCGTCGATGGTTAGCTCTTCACAAATGCAGTAACGGGGGTTGTCTGGATGCTTCTCATTGGGAAGTCCCTGCCCGGGAGACCCTGAGACACCACCATCGCGTCTGCCTACAGTCTGCCTACAAAGCAGCGCACGTCCTACGCTGCCGAGTAGGGAGGGTGGATGTGTGGACAATGCATGGGCTGTGTCCACCTGCCGCTTCTCGCGCCGGTCCGGCCTCCATGCTTATGACCCCCTCATACTCCGTACCGATGGATCCTATCTTCTTAGTCGTCTTATTGGTTTGGTTTAGCCCAGGGTGAATCCCCCATTCAGGAAGAATAGGAAGTGATTCTTGCGTTGCCTCTACGTGCACGGGAAATTTGCCTGCTGTGGATCGCCGATGTACGCACGTCTCGTTTCGCCCTCCGTGCAGTGGATCTACGGGTCTATTAGTATTCCCACAACTTTGACGACCTTGTGATGATGATGGGCATGTCATATTCTCAAACAAGACAAGGTGGCGCAGCTAAGCACTTCCCCGGGGGCCAAAAAGTTTGGTACTTTCTTGTGCAAGGCCCCTTCCGAGGTTTCGGCCCGCCTCAACGGCAATGATCCCCACTATTGGGGCCCGAATTCAGGAATAGCATGGACAACGAAATCCTTGCCGATCGTAAGGTGCATTGTTTTATTTCAGCCCCCAAAGTGCCCAAAACCATCCCTCACTAGCGTGCGGCAAGCTGATGATCCACTGTTTCCTCCCGTAGCGAGTGGCTGATTTTTCACAAACCAACACCTGGGCAGGTTTCTAGTTTGCAGTACGTATGGGGGGTTTTCTTCCCAGCTTGCTGTCTCCTGATGAAAACAGTATATTGTTCCAAGGCTACACGAGAACTTTTGGATGGAGTTGCCCCCAAAACCTAGATAACAATTCAAGCGCTATCAGTTTATTGGTGTTGGTTTAATTGCCCGCCCTCAATCCGTAGACTAAATCAATTGGCCCCTACATTTTGTAATCGGCATCGCACTAAGCCCGTTATAACAGTTGTTGAATTGTTGTTGACTCCACAACCGTCAGTGTGAGATGTGGAGAGGCTCGAAGGGGGCTGTCCTGACCTACCGAGATCGGCATAGCGTAATGTAACGATCATTTGGCCCCCATCCGCAGGTACATGTGCTAATACACGAATTACCACTTACCTGTATGTACTAGCCGTTGCACCCTGACGTGCGGCTGATTATGGATGACCGGTCCTAACGCTCAGCCTACACTACAACTTCGCAGGGATCATACATTAACGTTAATCTTGGCAATTTTAGTTAATCAAACCATGACAAATAGATACCACTAACTAACAGTTCACTAGTTAACTAACTCTGCCAGTCCGCCTTCTTTAGATTACTGCCTGGTAGCAGTCCCGACTTCTCATTCCATTTTCATTTTTTCCTTCTCTTCAATAATATTCACCATAACAACGTCGCAAGCTATTCTAAAGTCAGAACCCATTCCAATATGTCTCCTGCGAACCTCCCGATTATCGTTATCGTTCCAGGTGCCTTTGGCACCCCCCAAGGCTTCGAGAAATTGCTACCGCATCTGACCGAAGCCGGATACGCAACACACCCAGGATCATACCCCAGTTGCAACCCCTCTGATCCGGCCAATGTGTCTTCCCCCCAGGATATCGCTCACTTGCGTGACAATGTGCTACTCCCTCTCTTGAACGAAGAAGGAAAAGATGTCGTCATCATCGCACACTCATACGGGGGTGTTGTGGCAGGTGGCGCAGCAAGAGGACTTGCAAAGGGGACCAGAACAACCCAAGGTCAATCGACTGGCGTGATTGGCCTTATTTACGTGGTGGGCAACATCACACTCGATGGTGAATCTCTGTTCAATGCGGTAGGCGGTGCTTACCCCCCTTTTATCAAAGTCGACAAGGTACGGTCTACCCAGAACAATCGCAGTAATAATGATAGGGTATTAATAATTTTGTCCCCAGCCATCTCAGGGCCTCGCTGTCATCGAACCAGCGATGGACGTTTTGTACAATGACTGCGACCGTTCCCTTCAACCGGAATTGGATAGGCTAATGCAGCCACATGCACTCCGAGCTTTTGAAACTGCCGCCACTGCGCCAGCGTGGGCGGAAAGTGCATTTGACGGTAGGAGAGCATATGTGCGTACTTTGGACGACTGTTGCAACCCTTCATCGTTGCAGGATATGTGGCTGGAGAAGTCCAAGGTTGAATGGGAAGTTGTGGATTTTAAGACCGGACACATGCCTTTTGTGAGCCAGCCTCAGGCTTTGGCGGAGCAGGTTACCAAATTCATTGATGGTTTTATGGCAAAGTAAATAGTTTATACAGAGTCTATCACATGGTGTAGGCTTCACAACACACACCAGTCACGTTTACTCGCTCCATGACTTATTGCCAACTGGCACCATTCCTATGCATACGGCCTGGCCAACATCAATTCAATTCTATCTCTATTCTTATATCTGATTGATGATACTAATTAAGATGCTAGCTATGCAGGTGTCTCACTCTCTGAAGCAAGAATATTGTCTTGAATGCCATCACAACCCTCAAACTCGCGTAAACAAGTGAACGACGCATCCTGAGGCGAAGGCAGGTCGCCGCGGCGCCTAAAATCACTGAACGGAACGGAACGAAAGTAAACATATACACAAAAGGCAGCCTGAAAGGTCTCATGATGATAGTAGTACTAGTAGTAGTAGTAATTACCTAAAGAGTGAATCCCAAACATCTCTAGATGCTTTCGCGTGTTGAGCACAACTGAAAACAGAGGTAGGGAATCATAGCATGTGAGAGTTTTCCTAGTCCAGGTGTGGTAACTTAATTAAAAGAACTCTCCATGCACTCTATGCTCAAAGGCTAGGTTTAGGTAGTGTATGTGACAGACATAGGTATTCCTCGCTTGTACTCCCCTCACTGCTCCGTTCCATCAATTTTCTTCGTGACCCAGACCAGTTTTGGAACCATGATCGAAGCACCATTCAAAGTCTCCATCATCGCGTTGTGCTCTAGCTTCTTGGATGCCTCCGGTGTCTTGAGTGCGTTTTCTGCAAATTCCTTCCATGTGCTCACATATCTATGTGGATGTTAGGTAATAATAGACAGCTAGTGTTGGCCTGATTTATAACTCACACATCACTCCAAAACCGAGCATTTCCGAGTCCGTATTCGTACGTATAAAGCATTGAGCCGGTGAATCCATTTTCATCCATTATTTGCGTAAGGCCATATTTCCAACTGGGGCGGTAGTAAGCTCGCACCAATTCTTTCAACAATTTTCTTCTAGTACACTTACGTGTCATATCCTTTAAGCTGGGAGAAGAGTGCATCAAGGTTTGACGCTGACGTCCCAGGTACCGATTTGATTGAACATCCAATGGTGTCAACCTCGTCCCACTGAAGGTAGCCGCCGGGTCCTTGACGCAATGGGTCGTCAGCCTAGCAATATAATTGGAATTCAGAGACATACTCAATAACTTTTTCAAGTTTGCTAGAATCGGCCTAGGGTCATTATTCTTGACAACGACCGTGATCAGACGAACATGTACAATGTCGAAGTAGCCTATGAACTCATCCGGCACATCTTCAAAAATATTCCAGATATGCATGTGTATATTGGCGGGTAGCCATGGCTTAGGGCCAACTTGGTCCAGGCTGATATCGAAGCCATGTAGATCAACGGACGGTGGTTTTCCACGAGCAAAATCGTGAAGCCAAATACTGAAAATGTCAGATATGAGTACTTCTCGACTAGACAAATTACTGTACCCGTTTCCAGTAGCAATATCAGCGACTCTCAAGTCAGCAGCACGAGTGTCGATATCGGGATGAACCAAGAACCCAAGTAGCTCCTTCCAAAGATAATGCTGTGCCGTAAGTCTAGTTATAATATTAGTGAAGTTACACATTAGCATCATCTTAGGTAAACTAACCGAGTGTTTGCGTTAGAATCGCGCATCAGTGCATAAGGATCCTTAGCTTTCACAGTGGTCCCATTCCAGCTGTTCGCTTTTGGTAGCTGTGGTACAGTGTCATCTTTGGGGATTCTCATTATGAAGATATTATGGTTATGTAGTTGTAGTGAACAATTTAAGTGAGGCTCTGGAATTCGAGGGGTGGCTTTGGAAGGAATTTGCCTGGTTCAGAAGCAAGCTTTTATAATGAATTGAGAATCTTGATGGTAGCAAAAGTACTATTCAATAACGTCTAGCGAGGTACTGGTACCTACTAGCGCCTCCAACAACCTGCTAGGGGTATATTAGGATAATCAACGAATTTACATAGAAGTAACACCAAGTGAGGCCATACAACCTCAAAGACAAGGCAGAATTCAGATAATTGTGGAGCTGTGAACATTCGTACATGTTGTGGATTGGCCTGTTCCACGTATCAATACGTTCAAGCATATACAAGCATGTGAACAGTACAGTGATCCGTACTTGCTATGACCATTTGTCGGTCTTTTCCAACGGTAAAATGGGCCCTTATGGAGCACACTTCTTAGCGAAGGAACGATATGATTTGGCTCCATTCTTGGTTACGGGTCGTTACACATGGCCCCCACTGTCAGGTTGGATATTTGGCCCTGTGCTTATTATGGAACGTTATAGACGGCCCCCATAGTTAGGTTGCATACTTGGCCCACTCTTTGTCATGGGACGGCATAAATGGCCCCCATGGTTAAGACGGCACTTTGGCCCTATCGAACAATACCTTCCCAAGTTCCTTTATTAGGGGAATGGCTGCTTTTTATATGCAGAAGGAGACGCCAGCATCAAGTGCAGAGGTACTAACAATATATATATTAACCGGGAATTCCTCTACCAATGAGCATCTGCTCTTCTGGGGAATCTAGAGGGCGAAATCTTAGAACAGCCATTGACTGCATCGCTTGTACTGTCAGCCCCGGCATCCTCGGCAATGACAGCGACTGGAAGTGATACTAGTGCGTGTAATATATTTACCTTAAGTGGGCCACTAGACCCACTGATGATCTTTTCGCCAAGTATCAGACGAGGAGTGGCCAGTGACAGCGGCTACTGCCGGAAAGGAGGGGAAGAGACACATTCGCTCAGCGCAGCAAACACAAGCACTCCTAGCGACCAGTATTCATCTATTATCTTGGCTATTTTATTGTTAAGATGGGCATAAGACAGAACGGGACAGGAGAACATACTGCTGTGAATCCCATTAAAACTACTAATTATGTATGCATGTATATATATGTATATATATATATACATCCACGATAAGTAGCTTTGCTGGGTTTAGTCAGTCTTCTCATTTGATAAAGAAGAAAGTATTGCTTTACAAGCCTATGAAAAGAGTGTTACGGTGATCTTTGACGTGGTGAGTATAGCAGGAGAAATTATATACCACTCTCATGGTTCTTCGTGTTTTGGAAGTGTAATGAATTACGTAAAAGTAGACTGAAGTCCCGACTGGTCCGATTCCTATACAAGACTTGGGACTTATATGTGACTGCCTACTGAACATTGCCAGGTGGCCATCTTCGGCTGTATGTATAGCTACATCGTTAATCATGAGACTCGAGAATACGAGCCGGTCTGATTTGGACGAGGAGAACCTAAGGATCCCTGCATTGCCTAATACTGGATTGTGTTTAGTATCTTTATAAGGGGTAGACTGCTTGACATACTTCAGATAACCTTATCCATGCACCATTAATCCAAGATGGAACGGCTGCAAATTACATTATTTCGAGTCCTGAAATCCCCACTCAAAGTACCCACGCGCACCTTCTGAATTTACCTAGCACCCCTGGTTGGTTCGGTTGACCAGGGTCTGCACTTTTCATTCATTCTCCTTTACGCGGCCACCTTGTTCAATCGTATAGGTCTTATAATTCCCCTACAACCGCTGTAGCAAGCCTTGCACTTGGTCGGCTGAGTATTTCTTTTATGTTCGAAGCATACCGCCACTCAGCCCTCCTGAACAAAAAGATGAGTATAAGCACGAATGTCATGGACTGACGGGGTGCCTATTTTCTCCAGAGTCACTTATGCCCGTGCTTTGCTGAAATAATGGTACAGAATGAAAAAAATGAATACCACCCTGCAGCTCAGAGCAACTGTTTGCATGCTAACTTTCAATTCACATCATGGCCTGACAGAAGATGATAAGCTACAAACATTATACAGGTTTCTCGCTATTACCGAGCAAGTGAAATTCATTATTAATGGGGTGTTGGTCATTCTAACATCTGTTTAGCATCTAGTTCTTTTGCTATAAGCCCCTCAGCTTGGTGCATTGTCTCTCCTTCAACATCCAGGAAAGGGAGATTGAAGAGCTCAATGTATTACAGACCCGACTATTACTTGCAGAATGAACCCTAGGGGAAAGTCGGACTCAATCGAATTGGAGACCATGCCGATGTAGAAAGAAGTAAGAAAGGCGGTTGGGTGGCCTGGCTAGCTTAGACATTATGCTTGCTAGCCGCTTGTATGCGTGGTCCTAACCCTCAAGCCAGCTTTCGCGTATCTGCTGATTTGTTTTGGACTCCACATAATCCCGAGATTTTTCATCGTTTAATTGAGTGTGTTTGGTTGGAAGGCCGCACCGATTCAATGGCGGTCGAGAAGTTCCGGCGAGTCCGATACGATCGTCAGTAGATCGCAATCGCTGCTGCTGTTGATGGGAGCGACCCATGATTGTTCTGAAGTATGTGTTTTTAGTCGGGAAGCTGAAAGTGAGGATGCAGTTGTCGGTACCATAGTTGGTAGGTACACCACTTTCCGTATCAAGGCTCGAGGCCTATAAATGAACTTACCGACAAGCTCCAACCGCTGTCCGATGGTACGCTGGTGTATCGCTGGTCCAGCTGCACCATTACTTTGTCGACATTGTCTGAGATTCTGAACTCTTATGCTCCAAGTGCCAGGCCGTGAATGCATTAAACAGCATCCAGGACTTCCTGTAATGGTCGTCTCGATCTACTTTTTCAAAGACGAATAAACCGGAGCCCACGATCATCTTATAGATTCAAGTTTCATGCAAGGGATGCTGTATATATGAATATTATTGAAACTATCCCCCTATCAAAGAAAGAATATGGTCGGGCCTCTGTATATATATCGTTGACTCAGGGTGTTACTGATATAACGTTTAGGCGCAAAACTGATTCGGGCGTTTCCAGACACAGGCAAGATCGCTGAAGGGGACAGTGTATTATTTTTCGGGGAATTGCCAGAACAAATCTCCTCACTTTTTTTACTTCTCACATTCTCTGCTTTGGGGAAGACGAGTGGGCGTCAGCAAAAATGATTTGAAGGCTGTGAACTGATTTCTTCTGTAGTTCTCGTCCTGGCTTGCTGGCTACGGTGACTTCTGCGAAATTCCGAATAAGGCTTGTTAAGAGCAGCAGAACCTTTCACCAGAATATTCACTGCCTTGCGAAGGTGGATAGCGGACGCGCATCTCGAATATATCGATCCGTCTACTCCCTGGCCTTCGCCCTCCTCCTTCGATCCCCGCCGTCCATCACACTTAGGGTCCGTTTTCCCCCACACACGCTCCCCTCCTGACGAAGCAAGCCATATGTGCCTGGATATAACGGGATCATTGTAGCTAATGAATAATATAAGTTACAGCCACATTGATGGTTTCCGGTCTTGTCAGGCTATTATCTCTTCATCTTCTGGTATACCCTTCAGCATTTTCCTTCCTCAATGGTCGGCGCTCCCATCACTCCTAGCTGGCTTGACACGCCGGGAGGACCAAGGTAACTCGAACTCTTGGCTGCATGGGATCAATCTTGAAGCCCATCTTCTGTCCAGTGAGAGTCGATGTAGACCGGATGGACTCCGTCTTCATCCAAAACCTCCCAATAAGTCCCCATGGCATGACCAACAACCAGGTCCACGTCCACACACAATTGGAAAATTCTATCCACAGGGAATTGATTGCCAAGGTTGCCCGGGAATACAAAGGTCGTGGCTGGCTGGCCACTTATACTCGAATTGTAAGTCGACCCCCGAGCCGAAGACAAATGCCCTCTTCCTTTTCCACCATATTTTAGTTAGGAGTGGGAGGGTTTTTATTACTGCGACAGTTGACTTATCTCCTTGCCCTTACCAGGCAGCCATGTGTGAGAGGTCCATCAATAACATTTCCGGCCGTGTTTTGTTGTAGGTCTCCCCTCTGAGGCATACAACGGTGTAAAGATCCTTGACCATGCAATTTGAATCTGTGGGCATCCCCAAGAACCGCTTCTGCATGAAAATACCTGGAACTGGCCCTGCACTGAGCATTTACCCTATATTACAGGCCAAAGGCATTCATACTATGGACACGGCTTGCTTCTTACTCGCCCATGTACCGACTAAGCAGGCTGCTTGTTTATCAGCTTTTTTCTTAAAGGTATGAATGTTACATCATCCCACTAGGAGTATGCGTTCGTGATCATGCAGATGCGTACGCAGAAGATTGGCCTAGCCCACTTCTTCTACAAGATTAAGGCGCAGGAGAGTGACCGTTGCAGCTTCGGAGAGGGGTCCGAGACCCCTAAGCCCGTGCTTCTAGCGTGCTCCCGCTTTGTAGGGCTGCGTACACAGGGCCTTGATAAGATCACTGCCCGCACGGATCTGGGGGCTACTACTGACTATGATTCACTCATATCAGACTCGCAGGCGATCCGCTACATCGCTGAACTCATACTGCAAACAGGCTTGCTCGGGCAGTTCAATCAAGTTGAGCTTGACCCTGACCCTGACCAAAGCCAGGAACACGTAGGCCTCAGGGCCATGCAGGTAGATAATGAAGACGCAGGATAGAAGGACCTATACACAGCTCGGATTAAGTAACCCGGAGAAGGTTGCGCATATTAAAGGGAACACGCATGTTGGAAGCGAGAACTTGGATAAAGAACGAAGAGAATGGACTCGCAGGCAGCTGGTTAGCCGGCTGCGCTATTTGTTTATTTCTATTTCTGTATGATGCGCTTTGCGTTTGTTGTTGAGTTATGTGAGCTACGGCGACGACCTTCCTACGTCGTGGCGTGCGTTGCTTTGTGAACCATATATTTAATACGAGTTTGGAATATTTAACGCCGTTCGGGGCCATATTCCCGCTTCAAACGGTGAGCACCTGCATAGCCAGCATCTTACTTAGCGAGTCCGATCAGGTATAGGAATATGAATTGAATTGGTGAAAACAACTCCCCACGCGCGAATCAAATTTTTGAAATCTATGTAACCATCCCAGGGCCTGCGGGCCCTATATCTTATATAGTTATATTTAACATTTCTAGCGATACTTTGATACTGATTTCAAAGGATTTTGCTCTTTTATAATATTTTATTAAAATAATATCTAGATTATTTCTGTTACTGGTCTTAACAGTTAATACAGAAAATTCTACAGCTTTGAGCTATATTATCAGTTTAATATAATATATAATTAACCAGTAATATAATATAAAAGTAATTATTGAATATATTTAAGAAAATTAAGAAAGTCTTTTTGGACTGGTAATATAATTTATAAAAATAGTCTTAAAGACTACAGAAATATTTACTACAATTAATCTACATAATAATCTAAGATAAAAGCTGAAGAAATTAAATAATTATTTTTAAAAAAAAAATTATTTAATTATAATATAATATTATTATAATTAAAATTTAAACTAATTTTATGAATATACTCAGATTTATCTTCAGCGGAGAAATCTATATGAAAGTAATCTATAAAAAAATCATACTACTATTTAATATAATAATATTAATTTTTATTATATAATATATAACAGAGATGGGGACTTCGGGGGTCTCTATATATAAATTAAATAAAAATATAAAAATTATTATTAAATTTATTAGTTATTTTATTATTAAATAAATTAAAATTATAATTTTATTAAATATTATTAGAAAAATAAAAGAAGCATAGATTATTATATTAGATAAAAATTATAACAGTAAAATAATTTTAATTAGAGAATATTAATTTAATTATATATATTACAGCCAAAGCAGAGACTATACAGAGATATAAAATCTAGCTAGAAATTTTTAAAAATAAGATTAAAATTAAGATATTAATATATAAAAATATAATTAATAATATCCTGATTAAGTCTATTAAGTTAA